>NC_048318.1:2241816-2320821 GCF_013100865.1 Trachemys scripta elegans
CCCCCCCCCCCCCCTCCATGAATTCTCTGGGATGATCACGGTACCCTCCCCCCACCGCGTGGCTGGTAACAGGGAAGATCCCTGCTAGCCAAACGCGAAAAACTCAGGGCCAATTTCCCATCTGCGCTTGGCTAACTGCAGGGAAGGATTTATTTTCCGCCACAGGCAAACAGCCCAGTAGGAACGGCCACCTCTGTCCCCTTAATTAAGTTCCCGTATTTCAACCAGGTTACCAGGAGTGATATCACTCTCCTGAGGATTACACAACAAGATAAAGAACGGATGTTGCTTGAATGCCAGCAAACACCGGGACCATACGCTGCCAGGCTTTGTCAGGCAATGATACCAGATTACTTGCTGCAAGCATGGCGTGGTCAAGTGTCCTACCATGGAGGAGGGAATAAAGATGCACTGCCCAGAAACCTTCTGGCAAGGCTTTCGGAGTACCTCCAGGAGAACTTCATTGAGATGTCCCTGGAGGATTTCCGCTCCATCCCCATACACGTTAACAGACTTTTCCAGTAGCTACAGACTTTTCCAGTAGCTGAACTGACCGCGAATGCAAAGTCAGGCAAAGTAATCATTAAAAACCGTTTGCTTTTAAAACAAGTTTTATATTTTAAAAGGTAAACTCACCTGAGGTCCCTTCCATGGGGTCAGAGTCTTGGGTACTGGCTTGGGAGGGTTGGGAGGGTACTTCAGTCAGGGTGAGAAAAAGATCCTGGCTGTTGGGGAGAAGGGAGTGCTGTGTGCTCTCTGCAAGCTCATCCTCCTCCTCCTCCTCCTCCTCCTCTACCCCCTCGGCAGAATCCTCAGGCGTCGAGACTATCCCCGACCCAGAATCCACGAACAAAGGTGGGGTAGTGGTGGCAGCCCCCCCTAGAATTGCATGCAGCTCGGCGTAGTAGCGGCATGTCCGTGGCTCTGACCCGGAGCGACCGTTTGCCTCCTTTGTTTTTTGATAGGCTTGTCTGAGCTCCTTGACCTTCACGCGGCACTGCTCAGAGTCCCTATTGTGGCCTCTCTCCATCATGCCCTTGGAAATTTTTTCAAAAGTTTTTGCATTTCGTCTTTTAGAACGAAGTTCTGCAAGCACTGAATCCTCTCCCCATACAGCGATCAGATCCAGTACCTCCCTCATGGTCCATGCTGGTGCTCTTTTTCGATTATCAGCCTGCATGGTTACCTGTGCTGATGAGGTATCTGTGGTCACCTGTGCTCTCCACGCTGGGCAAACAGGAAATGAAGTTCAAATGTTCGCGGGGCTTTTCCTGTCTACCTGGCCAGTGCATCCGAGTTCGGATTGCTGTCCAGAGCGGTCACAATGATGCACTGTGGGATAGCTCCCGGAGGCCAATACCATCGAATTGCGGCCACACTAACCCTAATTCGAATTGCTAAAATCGATTTTGGCACTACTCCGCTCGTTGGGGTGGAGTACAGAAATCGATTTAAAGGGCCCTTTACATCGAATTAAATGGCGTCGTTGTGTGGACGGTTACAGGGTTAATTCGAATTAAAGCTGATAAATCCGAATTAAAGTCGTAGTGTAGACCAGGCCTAAGACGGACAGTCCCAGTCTTTTTAATCTCTCCCCATATGGAAGCGGTTTCATACCCTTTTTCATCTTTGTTGCCCTTCTCTGCAGCTTTTCCAATTTGAATGCGTCTTTTTTGAGATGCGGCAACCAGACCTGCACACACACTATTCAAGGTGTGGCCGTACCATGGATTTAGTAAATGCCGCGCTACACCCAAACTTGCAGTGAAATTGCTAACACAGCTTTAATTCACTCCTCTTGATTCTGGTGCGGACTCTGGCAGGTGTCCTAATTTGATTTTGCTAAGATTCAAGCAGCTGTCCCCATGCAGATTTGCATTGAAATAACAGCTCTTTGGTTATTTCAGTGCACACTGGTGACTGGTCCAGCCCTACGGCCTAGTTACACCTGTGCAAACCCACTGAAGGCTGAAGAGATTCCACCGGTGGTAGGCATGACGTGAATTGCAGAACCTCTATTTCTCGGGATGACGCACGAGAAGGAGAGACCAGCATAACTCCTATTCCAGGGACGTTTGCGGGGCTGAGAGTTGGCATAAAATAATCTCTTTACATGTAAACATGACAGATTTGATACCAAGATCACTGAGTCACAGCTATGGAATCTCATCATGCCATTTTTAGTCACTTTCCTTAGTAGAGCCGCCTTTGAACTCAAAAGGAAGAAAACCCCACAAAGAGAATCCTGTTGCATGTCGTCGGCTTTAGTAGGCACAAACTCACATTGAGTTAGTGAGGAGTCTGTGAGCATTTACAGGGTACTTGGAATAGTCGAGTGTCTGACGATAGAGATCAGATTTGAAATGGGTGATTTACTGACAGTCTTGGGAACAGCAAACTTCTCCCTTGTGCCTTGATGAAACAGGGTATGTGTGTGTGTTGGGGGAGGGGTACAGTGTTCATC
This sequence comes from Trachemys scripta elegans, assembly GCF_013100865.1. NCBI lineage: Eukaryota > Metazoa > Chordata > Testudines > Emydidae > Trachemys > Trachemys scripta. Next base: position 2,244,281 of record NC_048318.1, read on the forward strand.
ACCAGCTCCAGTTTAGGTCTGTGCTGAGAAGTGAGGTTTTTACCCACGAAAACTTATGCCCAAATAAATCTGTTAGTCTTTTAGGTGCCACCAGACTCCTTGTTGTTTTTGTAGATACAGACTAACACGATACTTGACATAATGTCCAGATAAATATTCTTGCTCCAGCCCGTGTTTCTGGTAGGGCTGAGTGTAACTCACTCACCATGTTTATGCATATGCAGGCCTGTAGTAGATTAATTTTTTGATCTGATTAAGATATTCGCCACCTAACTGTTTCAAATCCTCTAAGTCTGTAGCAAATGCCAATGATCCCAAGAGCTCAGAGAACAATTCCAGAGCCAGACAAGGGGCAGAGGTTAGGAACATCTTTGCAATTCACCAGGGGATGAATGAAACTGCATTTTCATAGATTCATAATTTTTTAAGGCCATCTATGTGTGAGACAGTGGAGCTATCTCCCCTCCTCCAAGCATCTTCTCTGCAGTCGGTCTGAGCGCTCGCTGGTCCAGACTGACTCCAGCTATCCTTGATGTTACGCACCTGGTGAGGAGCTGTCCTCTCCCTAGGCCTGGGCCGGTTTGTTTGGATTCTTTGTTTGAAAACCTCCACTGAGAAGCATTAATGTCAACACAGAGATAACATGGGATCGGCAGAGCTTGCAAATGTTGCTAGTCATTCTCTAGTCAACGGTTAGAGGTAGATGAATGAGGATGGAGGAATCTCACTAGCAAAATCCAAAGGCAGCCTTGATGTATCATGTACTGACATGGTCCCCATCATCTCCCAATCTTTACTCTATTTATCTTTGCACGTCCCAGGGAGGCAGGGGAGAGCCATTATTCTGGGGCACAGAGACACTAAGTGACTTGCCCAAGAGCAGGGCAGGGATTTGAACCGGGGTCTCCCAAGTTGCAGGCTAGTGCCCTAACCACTGGACTGGCCCTCCTCTCCTAGAAAGGGAGCTGGTGTGGAGCCCAACTGCCCTGGAAGGGATGGGGTGTGGGAGGGTGATTGCAATGTGAAATGCAGGGCTCTGCGGTGTCCCCAAACCTGAATATGAATGGCCACCCCTTTCTGCAGGCCCGGGAGAAAACATTGAGAGTTGGGCTTCCTGTGCTGTTTCTGCTCCCGTCCACTGGTTGGCAAGTTATTTGAGCCCCAGAACCCGGTTATCGGTGCTGACGGGGAGGAGCAGGGGGGCTGTGAGATGCGGGGGCAGAGATTGAAGTCAAGTATGGAGCGAATTTTAATCGAGCCTCTAGCCGAGTAGCTCAATCCAGTTTTTAGGAGGACCAAATCCCTGGATTTAGGTCAGTGAATCCAGCCTATCGAGGGACACAATTACACTTTCAAATCTCTGTCCTGCCCTCTCCTCCTCCTGCGGTGTAATCTGAGCATCTCTCTGGGTGCAGCAGCAGCTCAAAGGCAAGGGAGCCCCTGCCTGGTCCTTTGCTAGAAGCAACGATGAAAAGCTGCACAATCTCCGCTCCATTCGGGCCACACCAATGAGCCAGGTGGGTTACCAATACCACTGTGTCATAGACTAGAATCATAGAATATCAGGGCTGGAAGGGACCTCAGGAGGTCATCTAGTCCAACCCCCTGCTCAAAGCAGGGCTAATCCCCAGACAGATTTTTTTGCCCCCGATCCCTAAATGGCCCCCTCAAGGACTGAACTCTCAACCCTGGCTTTAGCAGGCCAATGCCCAAACCACTGAGCTATCCCTCCCCCAGCAAGCTTTGCAATAAGCTGTTAGGGACCCACAGCAAACATCTCTGGGTCCAACTTGCTGCTCAGCTCCGAGTGTGACATGCTTCAGCAATGAATTTTCTGCCTCCAGTTTGCTGGGGAGACAGTTACGCATGAAAAGGTCATTTCCTGAGTTCTGGGAGCTCTGCAGTGGGAAGGGTATCCAGTCTGTCTCCCACCCCTATCAGGGTGTGGGGTTCTCAGATGAGTGGCAGCTGCTTTAGCCCCTGGAGAAAGGAATGTTGTCCATCTGATTAGCGGCTTTAAGTATCCTGCATCCCCCTGGGAAGTGGGTAATTTTGGTTTACGTGGGGTGTAGTTTCCTCCACCGGACAATGACAGCAGATTCTGTGGAGGTCTTAAGATGTCTTTCCTGTTCCTTGTGGACCACAGCTGTGGTGGTGGAACTCGTGGCATTCAAATTGTGCCTGCAGTCCAAGAATAACTGGGCAGCTCTACTAAAATGACCAGCCGTGCAAAAGTTGGTGGTGACATTTCAAATGATTGTTGTTAGACTTCAAATTTAATGATCTGCTGAGATGGACGAGGGGAGTTTGTGCCGGGCTTCAAACCGGTCCTTCCTGCTACTGGCAGACTCCTACAGCTCTGCCTCCGTTTCCCACCGGAAAGTTTATTTCCACAACCTTCAGCGATAGTTAGATAATTCCCATTTTAAATCATGCAGGGCCTGACGGGGCAGCCTGTGAATGCGGCAAGTGAGCTGCTCCGAGTACTGGCTCAAGCCAGACCCTTGGGGAATCAGGCAAATCTGTCCTTTCCATGCTTGCTGCAGTGTGGGAGATGAATGAAGATGTTAGTAATGGGGAACACCATAGGCAGTACTGGTGCAAGAAGTGATCAGTGATCAGGAGGAGCTGTGCGGTGTGAGACCGAGAAACAGTGCAGTCACATAAGAACAACATTCAACAATGTTTCCTTGGGACGTGCAGCATGGCTGCTCAGGTCGGTCCCTGGAGCGCTAGGAAACGCTGGTTAAACATGCAGACACTCATCCGCTTCCTGGTACCCCTTCCTGAGAACTTCCCTTCTAGCGCATATGGTCAAACCCCTCCCATTTTGTGACTGGCAGAATCCCGTTAATAGGCATGGAGAATAAATGGACAAACCCCAGCAGCGCCTTGGGGGTGTGGCTGGGGTTAGGTGCTGAACCCTGGGCAAGTGGGCAAAAGTCCTTGTGGACAAGCAGTGGACAGACTCTCCATCGCTGACCATGTTTAAATCAAACTGAATGCTTTTCTCAAAGCTCTGCTCTAGGAATCCTTGTGGCGCAAGTCTCTGGCCTGAGCAGTACAGGAGGCCAGACAAGATGGTCACAATGGTCCCTTCTGCCTTGGAACCAATGAATGAGCTGATCTCCAAACCTGTGGCTGGGAGAGGGCTTCCCTGGGGCCGGCTGGCAGGGGCTTGGCCATACTGTCCCCTTCTCTGGGAGCACTGAGCTTCAATTGCATGTTAGACTCCAGGGCTTTTATCCTGCAGCTGTGTGGGGGTGCGGCCTAGGTACTGGTTGGCGTTGGTCCCATCATGGCTGTCTTTTCCATATTCCGTACTTTGTCATCTGCCCTGGGAGCCGGCTGGATGTTAAATGCCGCAGCAGCTGTTCACTTCTCGAGAGCAAATAGAGCTGAGCCCTGAACTAGCCTGTTCTGGACTCTTGATAAGCCGTTATCTGCTGGTGGGGAAGGGTGGCCTCCCTGGCACTGACTAGAAGTCAAGAGATGTGGTTTCAGTTCCTGCCTTAGCCACAGACTCCATGTGCACTTGGATAAGTCACTTTATCTCTCTGGCCTCAGTCCCTCCTGTGTACAGTGGGGATGATAATCCTTCCTTTCGCCCTTCGTCTGGTCCATTTAAACAGTCAGTTCTGCGGCACAGGGCGATCTTTTGCCATGTGGCTGTATGGTGTGTCGCACCAGGCTTCCGGGGACTATCGTCATAAAATAATTGTCTGAAAGGTTGATACAACTTTAAGTTTACCACTGGAGCTGTGAATGAGTGTCCTAACTAGAGTAACATGGCGGAGAGAGATTTCAGTTTAGGGATTTTCATACTGAAACATTTGTGGACTCCAGTCTGTGCACGCAGAGCCAGGCGTCCCTGCAGAAAACGAGATAGCGCTGATACGGACTGAAAGAGCCCCTTAGCTTTCTCTCTCGTTTCTTCATTTAACGAGGATTTTTAAATGGAGACGTGCACGCTCCTCCTGTACCCTGGTTACTATTGCAAAGTCAGGAAATGCCGCCTTTCCACTTCTCCTCAGCTGTTCTGTGCGCATTTTGTATTCCTCTTGCAAGTGTCAATGTGTAGGTTAATGTTGTGGAATGTGGCCCATGAAGATACGAGATGGGCCCTATTGCAGACTTGCCAGAAACTCCCCTTTGTATTTCCTGACTTGCATTTGCCATGATATTAGGTGATTATACGTTTTTTGGGGTCTAATATATTGAATGTGCCTCTCATGGGGCATGCCTGCTCTACAGGGGCTGGGGCACATGACTTACGAGGAGAGGCTGAGGGAACTGGGATTATTTAGTCTGCAGAAGAGAAGAATGACTGGGGATTTGATAGCTGCTTTCAACTACCTGAAGGGGGGTTCCAAAGAGGATGGAGCTTGGCTGTTCTCAGTGGTGGCAGATGACAGAACAAGAAGCAATGGTCTCAAGTTGCAGTGGGGGAGGTTTAGGTTCGATATTAGGAGAAACTATTTCACTAGGAAGATGGTGAAGCACTGGAATGGGTTACCTAAGGAGGTGGTGGAATCTCCATCCTTAGGTTTTTAAGGCCCATCTTGATAAAGCTCTGGCTGGGATGATTTAGTTGGTATTGGTCCTGCTTTGAGCAGTGGGTTGGACTAGATGACCTCCTGAGGTCTCTTCCAACCCGAATAGTCTGATACAGTGCCCCCTGCTGGCCATGTGTGGCACTGCAGGTGCTCCCTGCCTCAGTTTTCTCTCACCCAGGTTTTGTCTGTCCTGGAGATTCACACAGCTCAGTTCTCCAGCTCCAGTCGCTCTGAGTTCAATCCCCTCTCATGGTAACAAGTCCAAACAAACACCAAGTACTTTCTCCCCACGTGGGCTCTTTCCAGTCCTTGCGGGGTTATCTTTCAGGCGCTGGCTCTGGGATACAGCCCTGGTTCTCAGGTTCCTTACCTGGAGTCCCCACAGCCTCCTGCAGAGCCTAGCTCAGGGCCTTTGATAGCAGCCTGCCCGCTCTCCCGGGTTCCACTCTGAGTTTCTGAGCCCTTTTAAAGAAATCACCAAGCTGATCAGGACGGGGGTGGGGAGGTGTCAGTTAATCCAGCACAGCAGGTGTGGCTAAACTCAGCTACCCTTAAAGGGACATGGCCTCATCCCCAGATTTAGGCAATTTACTTGCTCTGATCTAGAGTGAATAAGTCACTGGGAAGATTTCTGCTAAACTCCTTTTAAATCAGACCGATAAATATTCACTGACAAAACTATAACCGAGAAATGCAGGTAGCAAAGAATTTCCCATGCAAAGCAGGTGAGTTATGAAGCAGCAGCCAAACAAACTGCACGGGAGCAGCAGCAGCTCCTCTTCTTCCCAGCCCTTCTGGTTGGACTGGCCGGGAGCGTGCAACGAGCTCCCGGAGCCAAGTGTTAGCAGGGGGATGTTGTCATGCCAGTGCATGAAGCTAGGATGGGAAAGTGACTTCTCAGCGTGCAGGACAACAAGCTGCAAGACTGGGGGGCGACACTAGAAGGGAGCTTGTTCTTTCACCTTTCCCTCACCCGAGACACAGCGAACGTGTCGGAAAGCGATGAGTGTTGGCTCGATTACCCCGTTACGTTGTACCCATTGATCGCTAATGTGCTGATACGGATCCGTTCAAAGACTGCAAATGCCACGTACAGGCAGCTGAAATCTGACCACGTGTGCATGGCCCTGGTGCTGTGGGGACAGGTTTGTAATGGGATCCAGGTCCAACTTCCTTCAGCTGGAGTTGCTGTGCCTGTGTCACCGCATCTGCCGCAGCACTGTAGTTGCACAGCATGAGCCGAAAGGCTGGACATCATAAAAATCCACAGAAACCGGAGATCTCCGCCCTCCTGATTCACAGCACGAGCCAGTGACTAACTGCTGGCTGGGTTAGAAAGACACTTCCCCCATAGGTCCCTTATTGTATAATTGTCCTTTCCAGAGGTTTGACACGTTCCTCTGAAGCAGCTGGGGCTGGCCACGGCTGGAGACAGGATACTGGGCTAGACGGACCACTGCGTGGACGTGCGCTAGGGCAATTCCTTTTGCCTATTCTGCGGGGTCTCTAGCATTGGTGGATGCCAAATGCAATTTGGCTTCTGAGTCTGTTACATGGAGTTCTAAGAAAAGTCAGGGTAACGCTGTTCCAGCCAAGAGGGTGCCCCGTGCTAGTGATACGTAAACAGATCGCTGCTGCCGACTTCTGCCTGCCAGTGCACCAGAGCTGCTGGTTTTAAATGCAATTTGGTGTCTGTTAGAGCTCTTAGTCTGTGGGCTTGTCTACGCTAGAAATGTTGCGGTGTAGACACTACCTGCACCAATGGGATGGGTTCTGCCCCTGGCATAGGTAATCCTTCGACCTCGCCATCGGCTCTTGGGGAGGTGGAAGAATTCTGTCTATATCAGGGGTTACGTTGGCTTAACTATGCTGCTTAGTGTAGATGAGACTTAGAATCATAGAATAGGGACCTCAGGAGGTCATCTGGTCCAACCCACTGCTCAAAGCAGGACCAATCCCCAGACAGATTTTTGCCCCAGATCCCTAAATGGCCCCCTCAAGGATTGAACTCACAACCCTGGGTTTAGTAGGCCAATGCTCAAACCACTGAGCTATCCCTCCCCCTCTCCCCGAACGCTGTGCTGGTGGTCCCTGAGTCGGCACTCGAGGGCATGCTTTATGTGGTATCGGTTGTGGACTGTTATTTCTCAGTGCAACAGTAAATAATGCATGAAAGTCACTCAGATGAGCACACGAAAGTCACTCAGATGAGCACTAAAAAGTGAAATGCAGTGAAATCCAAACATCAGAAGGGAACATTTGAAAGGAGAAAGGTTTGCAGTTAAACAAGAAATCTCTTAACATCTCGGTCATGCTTCCTTAATACCATTAACTGAAAATGTTTCTATTTAGGACAAATGCCATTTTTGCAGCGTATGGGACAAATCAGTAGTCCTGTGTCCAGGTAGAAAGGTCCTCTCAAAGCTCCATCGCATGAGGGGCTAATGTAGACCTTGTATGTGACACTGGTGATAGAAGGGGGACTATAAAGCAGAGCAAATCAAAATTTGGAATTTCCATCCCAGAGGAAACTTCCATATTTGTTCCTGTCCCAAATCGGGATGAAAAGGTGAAATATCAAAATCTTTCATGGAACAAAAAATTCTGACAAGTTTTGATTTGAGTGTTCAAATGTTTTGTTTTTCTCTTTGGCTCGGTCCACCATTAAGCTGTCTGCCTGAGCCACCAGGGCATCTTGTGGGATTGTAGTGGGGTGCTTCATTTCCCCCATTCTCGCCTATTTGCCAGGCTCCCCAACCAGACTACATTCCCATGATGCACTCTGGTCACATGACTCCCATGATGCATCACTGCAGCTCAGCCAGAAAGGCAACCATGAGGCATCATGGGAGATGGCACTGCAGTAGCTCAGGTGAACACAGATTAACGCTGGGCTGAAACTAAACGTTTTGATTTGATTGAATGAACCCCAACTGTTCCAATTCAGGATGACCCGACCCAGCATGAAATATTTTGTTTTGATTTTCCTGATGGAACATCAACGTTTTCAGCAAAATCAACTTTTTCAGGCAGAAAGTCTTGACTTATGGAAACCACATATTTCACTGAGAACACATTTTGATGGAAAATCCCCACCCAACTCAAATATGAAGGTGGAGGGGAAGTGGCTGTGGCAGCAACTACCTAGTAAGCGTGTTCTTTACCACACCCAGCTGGTTAGCAAGTTGGAATGGTCTCTGGCAATTTGGTCCCGGTGGCTTGATTTTGTTTGGCATCCTTTGTCTGTAAATCAATAAGAGACTCCCAAGGGAAGGGCCTGGGACTGTGCTGTAGGTGAAGGCGTTGTGCATTTCGCCCAGCCGGTGACTGCCCACTGGCCTGTTTAGATTGAGTTGTGATTTTTTTTTTTTTTCCATTTCAAGCAAGCTACGTGCGAGTATAAGTTTTGCCCATGACATTCTCACGTGATTAGGAAGGAGCAGTTTTACAATGCTTATTGAAAAAGCGCCTCTGAGTCTCTGTGCTGGCTATCTTGGGACAACTTGATGTTGTATCCCATGGGAAATACAAACTAGCTCACTAAATAGCTACATGATGATATGCAGTGCTTATTCCAAAAATGTTAGCTAATGCCACACTGAACTCTCTGGGTTATAAAGCATTTAGTATTCACTGATATATCTCTAGCATCAGAAAGAGATTTCTGGGTCATGCTTTAGGACAAAATCAATAGAGAGCCTAATAGAAAAGGTAACGTAATATAAAACATCTGATGCCTTAATACTCTAAAGATAAAGGGCCATGGTGTAATGAGAATCAAGCCCAATATGTCAAAAATATATTGCAAGGTGATGCACATAAATCCAGATGAATAGAGCTGATCTAACTGCTTGTGTCCACCCACGCTCTGTATGTTGACACTGCAGTCCGAGGGCTGACTTTGAACAACAATAGCAGTGAAGCTGTGACGGCATGGACTAGCCACTCAAGTACATACCCAGGGTCCGGGGCAGCCTCGTACAGCCCGTGCCGCTGTGGCTTCACTGCTAGCATTATTCAAGCTGGCGTGGGTCTGTCTACACCTTCTGCAGTCGCACCTCTGTTTGCAGTGTAGACTGGAATCAACCCTGGAGGAAGAGTTAAGATTGCACATGCAAACTTAAATTTCCCGGCTTTGGGGGACTTGAACTCTGCAATCTTAACGTTGCATTAATGTAGGGATTAATTATTTAATTAGTTATTTATTGCAATATTAAGGCTTCATTTACCAACCTTTCTCGTGATTGAAAGTACTGCATGGGAAAGCAAATGTCATGGACATGTGTACTGCCCCCTTGTGGGGTAGCTGACATGCCCTTGCTAAGAGTTCAGGAATTCCTTCCTGGATGCGGTCAGGGCTGGAGCATTAAACCCTTCTCATACTGATCTGAAATCTCTCCTTCTCGCAGGACTAGACACTGGTGAGGTTTGAGTTTTGAGCCAACAATGTAGCTGAATTCTTGCTTTTTCTAAAGCCCCAGTATGTCTCTACCCCCTTTCCTGCTGTCCAATAATCCTCAAGGCTGCATGGATTTCCCTTCCCTTCTTCCAGTAACAAAAAGTTCATTCTCTGGTTAAGACACATCTAGTAAAGCTTCACTCCAGAACATGGCAGAGTTTTGAGCAAGTGAAAGGGCTATAGTGGTGGAATCTCCTTCCTTACAGGTTTTTAAGGTCAGGCTTGACAAAGCCCTGGCTGGGGTGATTTAGTTGGGAATTGGTCCTGCTTTGAGCAGGGGCTTGGACTAGATGACCTCCTGAGGTCCCTTCCAACCCTGATATTCTATGATCTATGGCAGTGATAAATTTGGGAGAGGCCATCTGGAGTAGGGGTGGGGCTGCTCCGGATCCTGCATGTAGTCACAGTCTGGCCTGGTCTACGTTGTGGGGGGATCGACCTAAGATACGCAACTTCAGCTACGAGAATAGCGTAGCTGAAGTCGACGTATCTTAGTTCGACTTACCTCGTGTCCTCACGCCGCGGGGTCGATTGCTGCGGCTCCCCCCCGTCGACTTTGCTTCCACCTCTCACCGAGCTGGAATACAGCAGTCAACAGGAGAGCGATCAGGGATCGATTTATTGCGTCTACACTACATGTGATAAATCGATCCCCGATAGATCGATCGCTACCCCCCGATCCGGCGGGTAGTGTAGACGTAGCCTCAGACTCAAACAGACCACTCCTGGGATGGAGTTCCACAGCCAACGTGCCACAAACATGAGTGTTGCCCTTGGCCTGGTCCTGATGAACCTACAATTCATCTGCTACATCCTGAAATATGTACGTGCTTGCTATCCCTACCAGATACGCACCATGACGGGATGTCCCTATAAGAGAGGCAACATAACACTGCTTGTGTAAATGTAAAAAGGCTGGTTCTATAAGCAGAGGTAAGACGAACCAGACTGCTGGGTGTCACCAGACTACTCTGCTACAGTCAGTCCAAAAGGCTGTCAAACCAAATGACTAGGTTGTGTGTGCTATTCTGCACCCTCGCTTGCATTCTGAAACCTCCTCTGGTCCTGCCATCTTGGACATTTGTTAGTCTCTAAGGTGCCACAAGTACGCCTGTTCTAGGGTTACCATATTTAAAAAAAAAAAAAAAAGAGGACACTCCACAGGGCCCCGGCCCCACCCCTTTCCCACCCCGGCCCCGCCCTAACTCCACCCCCTCCCCTGAGCACCCCGCATTCCCCCTCCTCCCTCCCAGCCACGCGAAAAGGGCTGCCCGAGCGCTACCGGCTTCACGGTTTGCTGGGCAGCCTCCAGACTCTGCGCCCCCGGCCGGCGCTTCCCCAGCGCAGCTGGAGCCCGGGAGGGGAAGCGCCCAGCCAGGGGTGCAGGGTCTGGAGGCTGCCTGGCAAACCATGAAGCCGGTAGCGCTTGGGCTTCGGGCAGCCCCTATGCCTCCGGACCCTGCGCCCCTGGCCGGGCACTTCCCCTCCCGGGATCCGGCTGCTGTGCTCCTCCCCTGACTCTTCGGCTCTGTTTAAGAGTCGAGCTGCCCGAGCGCTACCGACTTCGAGCAGCCCCCATGCCTCTGGACCCTGCGCTGCCGGAGCCCGGGAGGGGAAGTACCCAGCCGGCGGCTCGGGGTCCGGAGGCAAGGGGGCTGCCCGAAGCCGGTAGCACTCGGGCAGCTCGGCTTTAAACAGAGCAGAAGAGTCAAGGTAGGGAGCATAGCAGCCACGGGAAGTGCCCGGCCGGCGGTATTTTTCCCGGACATGTTCGGCTCTTTGGCAATTCCCCCCTGACTGGGGTTTGATTACCAAAAAGCCGGACATGTCCGGGGAAAACCGGACGTATGGTAACCCTAGCTTGTTCTTTTTCCAAAAGAGAGACTCTCCTGGTGAAGAGAGAGAGAGAAACTGTTGCACCTTGTCCAAAATATCCACCAATGAGAGAAACAGAGAGAGAACCAACCCTCTCGTGGTCTGCGAGCAACATGAGGTCTGCTCAGAGCAAACCTTGCACAAATGGAAGCCAGGTGTTTTCATCACAAATATTCCCCTGCTTAATCTTCCCAACGTTGAAGTGTTTTAGTCCTTTCCTAATCCAGCAGCAAGAGCGACTGGTATTAGAGAGAGTGTGTGTGAGTGTGTTTGTGTGTACTGTATAGAGATTTATAGATGGCTATATGAATCTCTTCCTTATCATTGAATGCAGCCACCGCTAGATTGGGCAGGGGGTGGGGGAAGAGTTTGAAGTAGAACATTGCATTCAATGGAAACTAGTTGGGGATTTTTACTGCAATTCTGGAATAGCTCGGTCTGTCTCCCTGAGGCATCTCTTGGTTCCTACAGAGGTTAGCTTCTTCCTGATGTGCGAGTATGCCCAGTGTGAGAATGGTAGAGGAGCAAAGCCCATGGTCCCAGCCTATATCTTTTATGGGCATTGAAAAGGGGGTTTGTAGAGTCCCCAGCATTTGACTAGTGTAGTGTAGCAGGTCAGATAAACACGAACTCCTTCACCTGCACACACAATCCTATTTCCCTTTCAGGCCCCTGTCTGGCTTTAGTAATAACGCCGCTCAGACCAGACCCCCTTGTGCCCCCATGTCTCATCGCACTCCGGGTCCTATTGAATCCCGGTAAATACCATCCAGCACACAACGTGCTCCCAGAACCTCAGAGATCCCCTAAACCGTCTGTGTTACTAGGAATTGGCCTCCACAACCCTGCTTGCTCTGCTCTTGGCTTGCAGTTTGTTCTCAGTAGCTTCAAGCTTGTGTTATAAAAGATTTAAATTAAATTGTGCATCATGGACCGTTAGAGCAGCCTCAAGTGTAGCAATTTTACCACCACCTTCTGGATGTGTAGCGGCCGGGTCTGTTGGAGAATTGGCTCTTTGCAGGGAGTCTAGGCTGTGAGGCCCCCAAACCTGACATTGTGGAGGAGCTGCCTTGTACCTGAATGCTCTGTGTTGCTCTATTGCATGGTACATGTAAGCCGTTCCCCTGCTTTAGCTTATCGAAATAGCCACCTCTCATCAGAACAAAACACTAAACATGCTCCAGAAAGCAAAGAGGAATTATCTGGAGTTTAGCCGGTGGGGGCACCTCTCAAATGCACCCTCTTGCTAACTGCTGTTGGTCCGAGGCACGAAAGCAAAGGGTCTGCAGTCTTGTGTGTGATGCCTGCCTTGAGTCCCACGTAGCTGAAGAAGGCTGTCTTAACAAGCAGAGTCTGATGCTGTTAAGGGGATTAGTGCATTTCTTGGTGCATTTCTTGGTTCATTGGGTCTTTCTGTTGGAATCTAAAAATGTGTCCAGGCCCCCCCCCTTCCACGTGTAAATCCAACATAATGAGGATTAGTGGATCTCAGTAATGGAAGACTGTTCAGTATTCACAAGGCCAAATCCACTGGCTGGTGGGGATGTAGCAGGGCATTATGTGCTGCAACGTGGAAGGGCTAATACGGAATGAATGCCCCATCAATGCTCTGGTATTTGCCCTATGCATCTGTCTCGTATTCTGCATGTGATCTGATAGCTGCTTTCAACTACCTGAAAGGAGGTTCCAAAGAGGATGGATCTAGACTGTTCTTAGTGGTACCAGATGACAGAACAAGGAGTAATGGTCTCAAGTTGCAGTGGGGGAGGTTTAGGTTGGATATTAGGAAAAACTTTTTCACTAGGAGGGTGGTGAAGCACTGGAATGGGTTACCTAGGGAGGTGGTGGAATCTCCTTCCTTAGAGGTTTTAAAGGTCAGGCTTGACAAAGCCCTGGCTGGGATGATTTAGTTGGGAATTGGTCCTGCTTTGAGCAGGGGCTTGGACTAGATGACCTCCTGAGGTCCCTTCCAGCCCTGATATTCTATGATTCTATGATCTGTGTTTGTGATTGTATTTATATTGCAGGGTGTCCAGATGCCCTAGCTAGATTAGGGCCCGACTGCACTAGGGACTGTACCAGCATGGTACGAGATAATCCCTGCCCCCAAAAATCTATAGTCTTTAGCTCCCCAGATATCCCCTGCTTTGTGTATTCTAGGCACCAGTAAGACACGCGACATGTCCAAGCATAAAGCAAGCTCACAGCCCAGAAGAATCATGGCTAGATACCACAAGCCAGCAAACAAGCTTTAACGCTGCTGAGTGGCGTTCAAGGCCTCTAACCTGGCACGTTCAGAAAAGGTGACCTCCGTTTAACAAGCAATACGAGATGCTGAAGGGAAGATGGTGCTGCTGTTGATTGTCTGGATATCTACCTATCGATCTAGTCTATCTTAACGTTTTATGCTGCTGCCCATCACCGTAGTATCTGACCGCCTTCCATGTAAAGTCATTAGCCATAGCAAAATCCCTAATGGATGGACAGCAAGTGTGGAAAATTGGGATGGGGGTGGAGGGTAATAGGCGCCTATGTAAGACAAAGCCCCAAATATCAGGACTGTCCCTATAAAATTGGGACATCAGGTCCTGGTGGTGTTCATTAAAAAGCCACTTGCTAATTGAATTTCTCTCTCTTGGGTATTTTCTGTGCAAATTCCCCAGGATTCCTTGTCTCTTTGTTGTACGTTCTTCGAGAGGGTGAGGTGCCAGGGAACTGCTGATAATACATGTAGAAGGGCCCTAGTCAGATCTATCCAGAGGTTCCTCTGTGTCAGGCGAGTTCCAGCTCTGCCCGGCCTGGCGATTGTGTTTGCTAGAATACAGCTGGCTCTTTGGAACATTAAACACTGCCTGGAATGTGGGGGAGCTCCTGAAATTGACACTTCTGGTTTATTCCAGCGGATGGTTTCCCACACTGCCAAGAGAGAACCCATTTGTGGAGCTCTTTCCCCTTTCTCTCTAATACTCCCCTGGGATTGTTTCCCCTTTGTGGTGGGGATCCACGCACTTGGCACATGAGCCTGTATCCCAGCAGGCATGGTGCAGGAAGGTGACTGCTAAGAACAATGGTCCTTGGCAATTGACGCTCATCACTAAACAGAGGTCACAAAATAACCAGGACCATCGTGGTATCCTAGGAACGTAGCTAAAATGCAAGAGAAGGCAGGGTGTAGCAGATGGTCTGGGTGGGCACTTAAAATGCCCAGGTATTTAGCTACATATACCGACCTGAGTAACAAGTTGTGATCTATGGTATTGTTTCCAAAATGCAAGAAACAGAATATGCTCCCAAAGTATCGGACCACCTTTCCCCAAGTCTTACAAGCTTACACAACCCGTTTTTTATTGCCATTTCATTTAAAATAAAATAAAAAAATCTCAGGTATGTTTGGCTGGTCCCATGGAAACAGCATTCTCTAGCTCCTCAGAGCAGATTGTGCAGACTGACAAGTGGAAAAAGCCATGCGTCCTGGAAGTTTTGTGGCATGCAAAGAAGTTAGCAAAAACTAGTGAATATTTCACCAACATTTCCCCCGCCTCCCTCCCCAACCTCTAGTTTTATCCCACTGTTTGCCAACTGTCATGTGGGACTTAACAACCCTGTCACATCTCATTCTAGCAAGAAGCTTCTAAAGATGGCAGTTTTAATAACCCCAAGTGATGGCCTATCATCACATGATGAGTTGTAATCAATAAATCATGTGTGAGATGTGGCTATGTAGGCCAGCTCTTATCTACGTTTCAATGTCCAGACTATAAGAACATTTCTGAGCTTGGTTGCTGAACTGTTCCACCTCCTCAGTGCCTATTTAAGAGTTGTTCTTGGCTCACAGCAATTGCAAGAAAAATCTAATTCCATTTGTTTCAGGCAATAGAAGGCAATGGAATGAAGTAATTAACTGAAATCTCTTGCCAAATAGCCCTTGCTGCCATCTATGGCTTTGCTAAGCAAGTGTGGAACTTAGACCATTTGCAAAACAAACTGCCTGTTTGGTTTAAAAAAAAAAAAAATCTGCGTGACCTAAGGGAGGCGATTTCAGTGTTTATCATGCAACTAGCAAGATTTGATATTGTATTTTAAAGCCCCACTCCTGGAGTCACCTGAATGCATGAGAATCTCAGCTTTTTTTATGAAAGTTTGTAGCCTTCTTGGGGGCAGAAAGCTGGGAAACGTGAATCTTGACATCTCAAGCACCAGAGGACAAATCAAAAGTAGTTAAACTTTAAAAAAAAAAAAAAAAAAAAAAAAAATCTCCCTTCCCCTGCAAAAAGAATCATGAAAGAGTTGACTCATGATTTTTTGGGTGCTTGGGGATGGCAACCCTGAGATCAGTTTTGGGAGTAACAGGGGGAGCACAACTTTTCAGATCTACAATGCCAAACTGACCAGAAGCACAATCCTGATTTGCAACCGCCCTGGGGTAAATATTGTACAAATCATAGAATCTCAGGGTTGGAAGGGACCTCAGGAGGTCATCTAGTCCAACCCCCTGCTCAAAGCAGGACCAATCCCCGGACAGATGCACACAGATGTTCAGATTCTCAAGAAGTGCTGAACACTTGCAGCCCCTGTGGACTCCAGGTAAAGCCCCAGATGCTCACTGGATGCAACTTAAATCAACCATTGAAATCGCTCAATTTCTAAAAAGATTCCTTGATTGAAAACAAGTTGAGGCTCTGTAAAAACTAATTTGAAAATTTGCAGCTTTAGATTAAATTATAAAGAACTAAACGTTGCTTTTCAAAGCCTCTCTTGATATGACGTCGTCTTTGAATTTTACAGAACTGCTACAGTTAAAAACAAAAGTAAAGATGAAGGCCGTGATCCCACAAACATTTAACCAGCTGCATTCCTTTACTTACATGAATAGTCCTCTTGACGTCTCGTGCTTAAAGTTTAGCATGTGCATAAGTGCTGGTCAAAACTGTATTTTTAGTGGCATGAAATCTTTGTAACTTCAAAACAACATTGCTCCAGTACTAACAATGAAAAGTGATCTAGACGCTGCAATAACTTTGTTAATGTATTGAAACTTTTTGATACAGGCCAAAGTTTCCAAAAATAGGAGCCTGAAGTCCTAAACCCATATTTAGGCACCTATGGATTGGGATTTCTCAAAAGTACCTAAGAGTATGTCTATACTGCAAAGAAAAACCCTTAGCACCAACCCTCAGAGCCCAGGTCAACTGACTTGGGTTTGCATGGCCAGGCTGTGGTGCCTAAAATAGCAGTGTTGTAGACATTCCCACTTGGTTGGAGCCCGGACACTGAGATCCTCCCCCATCACTGAGTTTCAGAGCCCAGACTCCAGCCCAAAGGGGAATGTCTACACTGCTAATTTTAGACCTACAGGCCATTCCCTGCTAGCCCATGTCAGTTGACCCAGGCTCTGAGCCTTGACACTGCGGGAATTCTTTGTAGATGTATTCTCGGTGACTTAGGAGCACAAATCCTATTGACTTTGAACTGCAAACCCTGATGGAGCTGTTTTGGCTTGTGGAAGATCAATCAATTGTAAAGTGGTGCTGGTTGCAAATACAGCGTGGGCTCCTTGTTCTTCTTGTTTTGGGTTTGTGGGAGGTCTCTCAGTAAGGAAATTAACAAGGCCCTGGACATTGGGTGGATGGGGGCGGGGTGTTTTGGTAGAGTTGAGCATTTTAAGTGTGACATTTTAGGGAAAAAATTCTATGTAAATCTGAAATTTTGCTAGGAATTATGAAACTAATTAAAGTAACAAGTACAAACCATCCAGGTTAGCAGTTTGACTCTCAAATGGGAAGAAAGTAAAGAGCCAGTGACACGTATATAAAAACAGAATCATAGAACCATAGGACTGGAAGGGACCTCGAGAGGTCATCTAGTCCAGTCCCCGGCACTCAAGGCAGGACTTAGTATTATCTAGACTATCCCTGACAGGTGTTTGTCTAACCTGCTCTTAAAAATCTCCAACAATGGAGATTCCACAACCTCCCTGGGCAATTTATTCCAGTGCTTAACCACCCCGACAGGAAGTTTTTCTTAATATCCAACCTAAACTGCCCTTGCTGCAGTTTAAGCCCACTGCTTCTTGTCTTATTCACAGAGGTTAAGGGGAACAATTTTTCTCCTTCCTCCTTGTAACAACCTTTTGTGTACTTAAACTGTTTTCTCTGAATCTTCTCTTCTCCACGCTAAACAAACTCAATTTTTTTCAATCTTCCCTCATAGGTCATGTTTTCTAGACCTTTAATCATTTGTGTTGCTCTTCTCTGGACTTTCTCCAATTTGTCCATATCTTTCCTGAAATGTGGCACCCAGAACTGGATGCAATACTCCAGCTGAGTTCTAATCAGCGTGGAGTACAGCGGAAGAATTACTTCTCATGCCTTGCTTACAACACTCCTGCTAATACATTCCAGAACGAAGATTGCTTTTTTTGCAACTGCATTACACTGTTGACTCATCTTTAACTTGTGATCCACTATGACCCCCAGATCCCTTTCCACAGTACTTTCCTAGGCAGTCATTTCCCATTTTGTACGTGTGCAACTGATTGTTCCTTCCTAAGTGGAATACTTTGCAATTGTCCTTATTGAATTTCACCCTATTTACTTCCGACTATTTCTCCAGTTTGTCCAGATCGTTTTGAATTTTAATCCTATCCTACAAAGCACTTGCAACCCCTCCCAGCTTGGTATCATCCGCAAACTTCATAAGTGTACTCTCTACGCCATTATCTAAATCATTGATGAAGTTATTGAACAGAACTGGGCCCAGAACTGACCCCTGCGGGACCCCACTCAGTATGTCGTCCTAGCATGACTGTGAACCACTGATGATTATTCTCTGGTGATGGTTTTCCAACCAGTTATGCACCCACCAGATAGTTGCTAGGTTATATCGGATCTATATTTTTTTAATTGATTTTAAATTTGTTAAAACAGTTAATTTTTAAAAGCTGTGGTTTTCCCCCTCGACCCTCCTGCTCAAAACCACTGAAAGCCAAGGCTGTTGGGCTTGACCCCAGCAGCGTTTGATAGATCTAAAACCCCAGGACTCTTTCAGAATGGTTCAGGACGGGGCAAGGTTATTCTATGGAAAGCAGCACAAGGCTGCAATAGGATCGTAGGGCGTGCTGGAACTTCCTAGGTGAGACTCTGCCTGACGGTGTGCTTCTGTTGAAGGTAGATCTCCAAAGGCGTTAATGACTCCAGTGTCCTTCCAAGCAAGCCTGGTGAATAGCACCCAGGAGTGCAGTGTCCTGGAAGATCAGTGACTGAGCCGCTTAGCACTGTAAAGGTTGCATGTTCCAGCCGGGTTTCTTATGAAAGATCCAAGTTCCAAGTTGCTTCTGGATGTGGGTGCATCTGGTCCAGGTGCTGCAATGACCCATTCTGCGTTAGTTTAGATAAAGAGCATTTCATTGGGGAGTATTGGCAGGCTTCAAGGGAGTTTTGGGCAAGTCAGCTGCCTGTTGGAGCTAGTGTCGGACACTGGCACAGTGATTTACAGGAATCACAAGAGACTGTATCACCGGTTTGGGAAAACAAACAGGAGCTGGTGCTCTGCATGGTGACCACATGACCAGGGCAGCTTTGCTCCTCCTTCATCCTCTGAGACTTTGGTACATCTACAATGCAATAAAAGATCCATGTCTGGCCCGGGCCAGCTTGCTCGGGCTGCAGGGCTGGGAATAGCAGTGTAGACGTCCGGATTGGAGCCCAGGCTGTGAAACGCCGTGAGGGGAGTGGGTCTCAGAGCCCGGATTCCAGCTGAAGCCCCAGCATCTATACTGCTGCTGTTAGATTCAGGGGCTTGGGTTGTAGGCTGAGCCAATTGACCCGGGCTCTGAGACTCAAGGCCGTGGGTTTTGTATTCCAGTGTAGACAGACCCTTTGTGTCATGTTGTCACTGATGGCAGATCTTTGCCTGAGGGTGTGTTAGGAAGCATTTGGAGCAGCGGTGGGATGAAGGAGTTGTGGTTAGAACTGAGCAGATAGTTTGTTTTCCAGTTTGCTGGCAATTCAAAATATAGTCCTTATAAGTCATTTGGGGGTGAACCATAACAATTAATTTTTTTGGCAAATTGAAAAGCCGAAAACAAACAGTTTCAGATTGAACGAAATGTTTGTTTTTAAAACCTCAAAATGTTTTGTTTCCGTTTCAACCCTATTTTAAAATGAAATTAAGTGTTGACACACACAGTCCTTTGGAAACGAAAAATCGAAACATTTAGAAAATGACCAAATGAAACATTTCTGGTTTTTCAGAAGTGTTGTAGGTTGTTTTTTACTCAAACCGTTTGGTGAAATCGACACGAATTCAGAACGTTTAGATGTTACTGAGTCTGCATTTTCTTCCCCAGAAAGAATTTAGCCTGAAATTTTAGCTCAGCTCTGGGTGGGGATCTTGTAAACAATGAGGACCAGCTGCTGTAATCCTTCCACCCCAGTGGGGGTGTCGCGGAGGTGTTGGGAGTTGTTGCCGCGCAACTTGTTCTGCTCTTCACAGCTAGCACCGCACCAAGGTGGTTTGTGAGGGAGGATGAGATAGCTCAGTGGTTTGAGCATTGGCCTGCTAAACCCAGGGTTGTGAGTTCAATCCTTGAGGGGGCCACTTAGGGATCTGGGGCAAAAATCAGTACTTGGTCCTGCTAGTGAAGGCAGGGGGCTGGACTCGATGACTTTTCAAGGTCCCTTCCAGCTCTATGAGATAGGTATGAGCCCAGGGCACTGCCCGCTCCACAGAGTACTGGCAGTGCATGGCCAGGGTCCTCGCGCCCTGAGTGTGTCTCCTGTGCAGAGTCACGCTGCAGGGCGATGACCTGTACCTTTCCTCCCCTGCTCCCCATGCACCTGCATGAGCACAATGCGCCTCAGCCTGGAGACTGGGGGTTTCTTCCACCCTAGTGATGCCTTTATGCATTCAGGCGAAGGTGTCGTCTGCGACCCTGGCTGCTTCTGCAGTGGCATGGCTGGGTCTGGAGCTCCTGCACCATAACTCTTGGGCCAGTGAGGAAATCCTCTCTAGTAGCAGGAACGCTATCAGCATCACAGGGAGGGCTCCACCGGGCAGCACCCACCAGTATCACCGCATGGGCTAGCAGGGGTGAGAGGTCAAGATGTGCAGAAGCCACTGCCCTCGGGCAAGGGCCTCCCCTCTGGAGGCGCAGTGGTCTCCACCCTGCTTGCCTTGGCCTGGTTCCTCTTGTGCCGTGGCCCTTCTCCCTCAGTCGTGATGGGGCTGGGTGTAGGGAGCTCTCTGTTCGTTTCTCCCCCTTATTCCACATGACGAGTTGTGAGGCTGGGCCTATCTGGGTGTGCTCCTGCAAGAGTTCTTGGGGAGGGGCAGGGTTCTTGCTATGCCCAGCGAAGGGAGAAGGTGTGCAATGTAAAGAGAGCCCCTTGGCTCCTTGTTGCGACGTCCCAGGGTGTTGCTGGGGTGTAGGATCCTTGGCCACAGAGCTACTGGAGGTGCCACACATGTCCGAGGAGTGAGTCTGTTAGAGTCAGATTACTTGGGCAACGGCTTTATATTCCAACTTGGAGATTCAGTGCAACTCTAGGGAAAGCCACCATCCCAATGGCATGGCCCAAACTGTCCGTATCTGCAAACTGTCCTAGCGTTGGCTTGGTGATGTACTGAGTTCATTAGACTTAGTTACAGACAAATGCTCACCAAATGGCCAAGTAAATCCAAGGAATTGTCACACTTTTGACAAGGTTCCTCAAGCAGGAGGAGAGTGTGTTTGCTGCCAGTTATTCACTGAGTTCTAGTTCCAATAAGTGTGGTAAGAGCAGGAAACTGGGAATCAAAGAGCTGGAGTCTCAGGCTGTGACCTTGGGCATCTGGAATAGAAATTAGAGATGGGAAAGAACTTTCTGGTCCCATCTAGCCTGTCCCGTGAGGGCCTGAGCAGGACTGTGTTCTACGCTCCATGCTGGAGGAAACCTGAAAAGCAACATCTCTTCCCTCTTGCCCTGATAGGGTCTGGCCTCTTCCCACCCCATCCACGGGAAGGTTCTCCAAGCCGGTGGTTAGACCAGTTTTGGGGACAGGGTTTCCTGTTTCCCTGGGATCTAGATTTACAGGGAATCCTCTCCTGTCTTTGCTCCTGCCCTGCCAGACACGTCACATCAGTTAGGGCTGCTGGCCACACCGCAGGGATGACCAGGCAAGGCACTGGGTCTCTGAATACTGTGATCTGTAGGCCGAAGGGAGATGCGCTCTCACCCCCACCCATAACATGACAGCTCTGGATGTGCATCCCAAAATCAGATTGGCTTCCATTGCCACCATATTGCTTTGCTAAGCTGACGTCCAGCTTGTCCATGGTCACCTCTCAGTGTCTTTCAGCACAGCTGCTTTGGAAGGGTCTCCAGTGAGTGACTGAAACCTGCTCGTGTAAGACTGGAGACTGTTCTGCCCCTTCAGTTTGTGCATCCAAGGAACATCTGACCATGCTGGTTCTCGCTGGCCATACTGCAAGTAGGAAGAGTATTCCAAACCCAGTCGGACTTTGCTATCACCAGTGTGTCGGTGAGAACTTAAAACAAGCAAACCCAAATTCTGTCATTAGCCTGATTGCCAGTTTAGTGACAAAGCATCTGTTTTCAGATGATGAATTTCTTTGAATGATGTGACCCTCTTCACATAACTTGAGAACCAAGGGTCACCCAATGAAATTAATAGGCAGCAGATTTAAAACAAACAAAAAGAAATACTTCTTCACACAACGCACAGTCAACCTGTGGAACTCCTCGCCAGAGGATCTTGTGAAGGCCGAAAGTATAACTGGGTTCAAAGAAGAATTAGATGAGTTCATGGAGGATACATCAATAGTAACTATTAGCCAAGATGGTCAGGGACACAACCCCAGGCTCTAGGGGATGGATCACTCAATAATTGTCCTGTTCCGTTCATCCCCTCTGCGGCACCTGGCATTGGCCACTGTCAGAAGACAGGACACTGGGCTAGATGGACCATTGGTCTGACCCAGTATGGCTGTTATGTTATGCTCCTTTGAGTTCTCTCCCTGTGAATGATACGTATGGAGACTCCTATGTTGAAACATCAGAGATGGCCACAGCTGGAGATGGGACAGTGAATGGGGTGATATGGAGAATCCTGCCTTAGATGCCTGGCTGGTGTCTTGCGCGCATGCTCAGGGTCAAATTGATCACCAGATTTGGGGTCATGAAGGAATTTCCCTCCCGGGTCAGATTGGCATGGACATTTGTGTTTTTCACCTTCCTCTGCAGCATGAGATGGGGATCACCTGCTGGGTTCATCTGGGCCTAGAATCATAGAACCACAGGGCTAGAAGGGTCATCTAAGCTGAAAGATTTGTTGTGTCTGAACCATCCAAGACAGATGGCTTCAGCCTCCTTTTGAAAACCTCCAACAACCTCCCTAGGCGCCTGTTCCATTGTCCTACTCTGCTTACTGTTAGGAAGTTTTTCCTGAGATTTATGTCTCACCTGATCAGTTCCCTGCCATTGCAGGGGCCGCAGGCATTGGTGGCACGTTGGTGTCTCTGGTTCTCTGCCTGGGGACTGAAGTGCTTTGGTCTAACTGAAGTTATTGGGTCAATGCTGGGATAACTGGGGGAAATGTAATGGCCTGGGCCATTAGACTAGATGGTTTGATGGTCCCTTCTGCCATTAAACTCTGTGAAACTCAAACGGTGGCAGCTTAAGGGAATGAATTGGCCCTGTGGTGTGCTTACATCCCAGCTATTCTGTGGAGAGTGAGCACAGCTGGAGCTCCTGTTCGCAGGGAAGGTTGAACCTTGCTGCTGCCCTATAGGGGATGTGACTTTCAGACAATCAGTCCCCCTCTCCTAGGGCAAGGGTGTTCGGAGTGGTCCGTGTGGCCAGTAGATGCTCGCCTTCAGCCAGTGCGGGCTGCTTGTGTGTGGGGAGGGGACTCTCCATCCTCCTGGGAGCCAGTGGTTCCTCCCCAAGGAACTGCTTCAGGAGTCAGTAATTCCACTCTCTCCATGTAAAGGCATCTGGTATGTTAGCCCCACGCTGCTGGGGAGTTTCAATATTTAACTTGAAATCCAGCCAGCAAACTGGGAGCCGCTTCCCTTCTTTTCCTGAGGGAATAAATAAATAAAAGGGCTGGGAACAATAATGGGAAAAACCTCACTTCCCAGGCTGCCTACTGCGGAGCAGCTGAGCTCGCAGCCAGCTCGTCGGTTTATTTACAAAGCCTCTGTTCGGAGATGATTAATCTCCGGTGAGCGAGTGAGTGATATGGAGACTCCAGTGGTGAATTATCACTCTAGCAGGGCGGCAGTGGCTGGGTTTCGATGTCAGCCAGGAGCATAACTGGCTCTGGTAGGTGACATGATAACCACCTCCGTGATCACAGCCATTATATTATAGCCTCACCGTGACTCTTGGCAAACTGTCAGTACTGGAGCTGCCAGGGAATGGCCATTTATATCCACCTGGGTTGCTCGTGAAGCTGACAGCAGATCGCTTCCTTGCCAAACATCCGCTGAAGGCTAGTTTCAGACACTTGCCTGCCCACATAATTGTAAAGAGCCCGCCTTGTTAGCCTAGTGGCCTTTTCCTCTTGCTGGGATTTCTTAAGTTCTTATGTTCTTACAATGGAGTTAGCTATTCTTAGGTGATGAGTCGTCCACCCTAACATGCCCAGCGATGTTAGGCTAATTTCTCTCAGCCATACGCAGAGAGGGTGAATCCTGCGGCTTTCCTCAGGGAGCCATAGTTAATGAGAGCCGAGTGGACTGGAATTGTGTTGAACCTTTAATTCAATGTGCAGCTAAGTCTGTTTAGGTGGAGACAATTCCCTGACATTGTTCAAATTGCCTTGTAGAAATCTTGGACTCTATTGTCCTCCTGAGAAACTAAGTTATCGCCCAGCAGCAGCGCTTCCTGCCTAGGAGCTGCAAGGAATTGTCAGGAAATGTGACTGGGAAAAACAGATATCTTAAGAAGTCTAAAAATATCCAAGCACATGTGCTAATGTTTATATCCTGTGAAATATGAAGAATTTTGCAGTAAATTCCGAAGTCATCACAGGATGTTGTTCGCTTATTTGGAGGGACAGGCAGAGCTTACGGCACTGTTATCAGCTCCTTGAGGCTGGGTTTAGATCCTCTCTCTGGGGAATCACCAGCTTCTTTCTGTTTCAAATGCTGGTGCTGTGTCGTGGAGCACCGGGATGCGCTGCTGTAATTGCAGGGGCAGAGAAACAGGTTCCATTGTACAACTTTACTGCGTTTCCCCCCTAACATTTGAACCCCACCCATTCTCTTGGAATAGTGTCTGTGTCTGCAAGCCAGACGGTGTGTTTACATTGCCACAGAATTTAGTTCATAGAGCTTAAGGGCAGAAGGGACCACTGATCGTCAAGTCTGACCTCCTCTACATCACAGGCCCTTACGTTTCTCCGGGTTACCGTTGTACGAGCGCCGTAGCTTGTCAGTTAGTTATAGTTAGTCCAGGTCAATGCTAGACCCCTCCCCGGGGGCTTACTTGGACTTGTTACACTGACAAAGCCGTGTCTCCATGGGGTTTACGTTGAGCTCGGTAGCTGCGTGTAAAAACACTGCTTTTTTGCAGTGAAGGCCTAGCTAACAGGTGTCTTTGGCATGCGCGCTGAAAGCCAAAAATGGGGAAAACCAACCCCCAAAGCAACAGAACAAAACCAATCCCCTTTTGTTTTATTGAGTGGGCTAAAACCCAGGTTACTGAGGCTGAACACTCTCTCCTGCCTGGTGTGGTGCTGAATTTCCTTTAAAAACCCAACCAAACAAAACCTGTAACCTTGCTCTTCGCTTTGGGCCAAGAGCTGCTCCGACGTGGCCAGAGCTGGGCTGAGGGGCTGACGTTCTCGCATTTCAGCTGCCTGGTCCAAGCCCGGTTTGACTTGGCTGCAATTTAGGTTTTATGAAGACTAATGGTTACGCCCAGACTGTGCAAACCTGGAGCCTGGTAGCTGCACTTAGAACAAGAGACTGCAATGAAATTGCTGGACATCACATGCCTAGGTATTGGCTCTGGGTGAAACTGCACCGGTGCAGAGGGCCTGCCCCAGGCCTTGTAAGAGGGACCTGAGGGATGCATAGGACTGGAAGTGGCCCACTGCACAGGGGGAAATTTCACTCTGTTCACCCCTAGGGCCCTGGCTGTGACTGAGAACTTGTCTATATGGGAGAGCCTGACCAGGTGGACTGGTCTAGTGATCCCAGGCTAACCCAACCCCCAGTCCGTTAGGAGAGCGGCTTTTCCCCATTTAACTTAAACCTCTTCTCAAGCAACAGACTATAGACCACAGAAGGCCCTCTCCCACCAGAATCCTAGGCCATGTCTACAGTACAAAATTACGTCAACTCAAGTTACATGGGCATACAGATGCCGCAGTTAATACATCGCTTGTGCGCGTGCATACTTAGCTTCTTGTGTCGGCGGTGTGCGAACTCTCACCAGGCGCGCTTGTATCGATGCAAAGTACGGTGCACCATGGGTAGGTAACCCACTGTGCAACTCAACATCATCCAGCACGCTGTCTTTTGGGAAGTGTTGGCAATGCATGATGGGGCTGAAACAGGTCACGCCAGGGTGACTGGGAGCATGGGACCAACTTGACATTACGGGATGGAAACAGTTGCAAACTGTCATCTGCATCAATCATTCTCGCACCTTATTTTTTTTCCCCAAAACCCCACAAACTCGCGTGCCCCCTATTGCTGTCTGCCATCTCTGACAGAAGCATGGAGCTTGCACAGCTCTGCAATGTTATGAGCGTTGCAAGCACAAGGGCGCACAAGCTTGGAGCATTTGCAGAGCTCTGAGAAGAGCCGAATCAGTGGGGAGCATGACGCTTCCTTGGAGACAGGGTGCTGTGGGACATAGCGAGAACCAACTCAAGTTGTTGGTGGCTGTCATAGGGCAGCTGCAGGTGGTGGAGTGCTTGTTCTGGGCTGGAGAAACAAGCACTGACTGGTGGGATCGCATCATCATGCAGGTTTGGGATGATGAGCAATGGCTGCCGAACTTTCTGATGTGCAAGACCACGTTCCTGGACCTACGTGCAGAGCTCTCCCCAGCCCTTCACCATAGCGACACCAGACTGAGAGCTGCACTGAAGAAGCAAGATGGACAGATGTAGCAGATGTAACAGGTCCTGACTCACTGCACAGCTGGATCCCCTGGTCATCCACCATATTCCTCCTTCCTCATCCATCATCACCTCCACCTCCTCACTGTTCACGGGCAGGGGCCTGCGACTCAGACTCCTCGAAGGTATCCACAGTGCTGGTGGGGGTGGGGTCTCCACTGAGGATGGCGTGCAGTTCTTTGTAAAAGTAGCAGGTCTGCAGCTCGGCCCCAGATCGCTTGTTGGCCTCCCTGAGCTTCTGGTACGCCTGCTGCAGGTCCTTGGCTTTCACATGGCTTTGCTGCTGGTCCCAGTTCGACCCCTTCTCCTGCATCCCCTGAGTGATCTTCTCATAGATGTCGATGTTCCTACAGCTGGTCTGTAGCTGTGCCTGCACAGCCGCCTCTCCCCACAGGCTCAGGAGAGCCGATATCTCTTGAAGTGCGTACGGAGCACGTGGCAGGGTCAGCTGGGCAGTTGCACGCAACAATGGAGAACTGCTAGGTGCTCACCAAGCCGGGCAATCAGGAAAAGACATTTAAAAACATCATGGGGCTTTCAAGGGTGGCGGGGGGTCCATGGTCTCTGGTCTTCTGGTCTCCATGACCCCTGGGCAGTGGTGTTCCCAATGGTGACCAGAGTGATCAGTGTGGGGCATTGTGGGACAGCTGCTGGAGGACAAGTAGGGTTGACATAACTACAGAGTATCTACACACTCACTGTGTCGACCTAAGTACACCAGTCATGTCTCTGTGCCGCTCGGGTGGGGTGTTACCGTGTTGGCGCTGTTACCTACAGCGGTGGGAGACAAATTGAAGTGTAGACACATGCCACAGCTAGATTGACGTAAGGTGCCTTGCATTGACCTAACTTTGTAGCATAGACCAGGCCCTAGTGCCCCGCTGGGATTAGACTAGGGTAACTAACACCGGTTTAAATTCATCCTTTTGGCTATATACCCAACCACATTCCTGTGCAGACAAGGCCTGAGGGCTGGGATCTAGGATCTGGAGCTGTGATGAGCTTGGACTGGCTGTTAGTTGCACTGTAGTAGCACCTGGAGATTAGCTCCTGGTGCTGGGCACTGTACAAACAATGAGATGGCCTTGCCCTGCAGCGTTTGTGTTCATAGGCGGGTCTCTGGCCTCTTGCTTTGATGAATGGGCCTTGGAAGGGAATTCTGCAGACAGTGCCTTGGAGGCATTGGGGGTTGATGTGTTTAAAGGGGCCACCTGACACCCGATGGGTCTGAGCAGATAATGGGTGAGGAGCCGGGAGCACGTGATAATGTGCAGATGCCACAGCCCATGGAAGAGTCAATGCCCTGTTCCTAGAGCACACTGGGGTGTATGAAATAATGGAACTATTAATTTATGGCTTAGTGCCGTGGCCTGACCTGCTGGAGCAGTCACATAACTGATCCATAGTGGTGGCAGGTAATCAATGCCCTTATTGGAGCCCTTTATGTAAATGGGGATGAGCTTTGGAAACGTATTGGAAACCCAAGGCCCAGTGCAGAGAGAGCACGTGGGCTGCTGCTAGAAAGCCAGCTGCTCCCTGTCACAGCGGATCTGACAGGGTCGGTCTGTGTGAACTCTTGTTTGGAAGCGGGCAGAAGGGCAGTGCGGGGATTGGACTCGAACACGGGGTTCCTGGTATGCTCAGCTAGAGGTCAGCCCCAGGGAGGGTCTGTTTGGATCTGGCAGCACGTCCCAGAGGCATTTAGATGTGACTGAGTGACCCAGCCTCTGTCAGATGCTAGAGGAAGCAGAGGCAAGTATCCCTCCGGCTGTAGCTCTCTGCCTCTCCCCTTCCAACAGTGCACTACTGACCTCTCTAGTAGATTACTTTCCAGCTGATCCTCCTTCTGCAGTGTTGGGAAATAATCTCTGGGCTGTAACTCCCAGCAATTAAAGCAGCTCTCCGCAGTGACGGGGGGGGGGGGGCAGCGTTCTCCCTGGGATGCCTTTAAGTTCCGAGTGTGACTCAGGGATGCACGTCCATCCCGTTAATATTCCCCAATGCTTTGCTTATTGGTTGTGTCGTCGCCCGTGCCTAATCTGGTGAGCATGGCCCGGGTTCGCTGCCGCCGTGAACATCGCAGGGATAAGCAGCCTTTTGCTTTGGGCGTTCTCCATGGAAACCAGCTGTCTGTTTGCAGCATTAAAATGGGGGGCGAGGGGTCTCAGAAATGGAGCCCTCCCATAAATAACCCCAACGGGAGAGAGACTAACAAGGGGGAACTGGATGAGTTTTAATAAGCTCCAGAGAGGAAGGCAGGCCTGTATGGTTAAGGCCAGACTGGGATTGAGGAGACCCCCGTTCAATTCCCTCCTCTGCCTATGTGACCTTGACAAGTCACTTAATCTCCATGTACCTCAGCTGCAGAATCCTTTTTCCTCATACCCTTGGACTGTCAGCTCTGAGGGGCAGGGACACAGTCTCTTACAGACCCCGAGCTCAGCTGAGGCCTCTTGGTGCTCTGTAGTCATAAGCGAGACTAGAAAATAACAATCCAATGAGATGGAAAGCCTTAAAATGCTGAGAAATTGGCCCTGGAGGGCACAATTCACATCCTCTGCATAGGCATGACAAAGATCACAGACCAGTTTACGTCTGAGCCTCTCTGGGAAATGTTTCTATTCCAGGCCATGAGATCTAATGAGAGAGAGAGAGAGAGATTGAGCCTTGCACCAGGGCGATCTCTAGCACTTGCACTGGAGATGAGATTAAGCTAAATTTAGAAGGTTACTAATTGCCGCTGCTCTGACACGCAGCACCTGGGAGGATGGTGTTGGGAGGATTAAAACTACAAAATACCTATTTATGACTTGTCCCCACATTGGAAACCCTGCAAGTGGAGTCGGGCCCCCTGCTGGATCCCTGTTATCCTTTGGAAGCCTCCATTCAAACAATGGGCCTGGCTGGGCAGTGGCCTGAAACACTGAAGTGAAATTTAACACCTGCCAAATGGCAGCGAGCGAGTGGAGAGATTTCACCCAGTCCTATTATGGTCTCGCTAGACCGGTCCTGTAGAACTAGGTGCTGGGACCGGGGCAAGTTTGGGAGCCTTAGACAGGAAGAACCTTTGGAAGAACTTATTTCCTGCGATTTGAGAAGGTGTCTGTGCCTCGACGTGCCAGCTACAGTCTCCCAGGTTTATAGGCATGTGGCAGAGGCACTAATAGGCTATCCAGGAGAGTGGGCCCTGCTGCCTGGATTCGGGCATGTCTAGGCATATGGACAACTAATAACTGAAAACTAGCTCAAGAGAGGGCTGTCAAGCTGGGGCTCACAGCTAAGGGCTCAAGGAATGTTTATTTCTAGACCTTCTTCTGCCACTCAACCAATTTTTCCACACACTTAGGTAGCTCTTGTGACAGCCAGAAAATTGGTGAGAGAGAAGGTGGGTGAGGTAATATCCTTTATTGGAGCAACTTCTGTTGGGGAGAGAGAGACACTTTTGACTCGTGCACAGCTCTTCTGGAGAAGGCGAGCTTGGTGGAGCTTGAAAGCGTGCGTCTCGCACCAACAGAAGTTGCTCCAATAAAAGATGTTACCTCGCCCGCCTTATCTCTAATATCCCGGGACTGACACAGCTACAACTTTGCAAACCGAAAATTCAGGGGTATTTTTGTCCACTCCTGTCACCATATTGAGGGGCCATGTTTAGACCTTGTAATCCCCCTCCCCGCCCCGGGAACTCTGCCCACCTTCCCCTTTAATAACTCTTCTGCAGGAGGTGTTGAATGTTGTGATTAATGCAATGTTCTCTGCCTGTTCTCCAGCTTTTCTCGCTGGCTGTCCGCCCTCTGGAGGAGGGAAATCTGCCTGAGCTGGGCACTGAGCTGCTCCGTTCTGTCAGTTCAGGGGGTGCGTCTTACTCCAGGTTTCCCTTGTGAAGAGCATTGTAAGTTCTGTGATGCAGAGTCCTCATGCATGTGTGCCACCCCCAGACCCATGTCCTCTACAGCCCAGAATGAAGCCTACGTCGGCTGGGTCATCTTCTCACATGCTGCCCAATGTCACCTAGTCCTTCCCTCCAAGGAAAGAGGCCATTAGTTGCATGCTAAGGCAGATGTTCATATGAATGGTCCTCCTGGAGCTGGCTCTTCTGATAGTCCCCTTTGATGGGGTGCTGTCATCAAACCTTCGATCTCCTGGTGTGAATAGCCTTGTACTCATTTCAGAGGTCACCCCACCGAGTCCCCAGCCCTGAGTAGCAGGAGCGTGTGCAGAGGAACTGAGGGGGTTTGAACCAGCTGCCTAAGACTCTTAGCACTCTTATCAACAGGAGGAAGAGGCCAGGGTAAGGCAGGAACAACCAGCTGGAGGACCCTGCGGGATGCCAGTAGACGGGAGCGAGACTTAAACAAATCTAGATGCTTTATCAAACAGGCCATAAGTGCAGCTTCCTGTTGTTGTCGTGAGCATTTCCAGGGCTTTGTTTTTTGGCGGGGTCCTGTGGAAATGGCTGGGCCTGATGTCAGAGCTGTTCCTGAGTGCAGGGAAATGTCTTATTCCCATTGTCTTGCATCCTCTTACCAAATGCTCGACCTTGAAAACCCGGAAATCCTTTCCTTCTGAAGGCAGATGGCACATCCTTCGGCGCTCCTGAGGAGCGCAAACAAGTAGCAAAGACACCTTGTGCTGTTCTGGGGGGCGGGAGCCCTGAGAGGGAGGAGCCATCTTGGATCTTGCATTGCCACCTGCTCTTGTTGCGACGATCAGATCCAGTCTGGAAGCAAATTTGGTTTTGCTAAATTTGTCGGGGTGGAATGGTTCCGCCATTGGTTAAGCGGGAAGGGGATTGAGCATTGAACGTGGCAGTTCCAGATCTGTGCGCCTCTGGTCTGGACCAGCGTTCCAACCACATGCATTGTTTGAGGTGTAACCCATACGTGTTTGAGGCCCCAGTTCTGCAGGTTCTTAAGTGCGTGTCAAATTACCCTGCAGAATCAGGGCCTTGCAGTGACCGGTAACTAATGAGACCTGCTGACTTTGGGTATGAATGTTTCTCTTGGAAAAGCAGCAAATACTGAGCCAGCAGCAGAAGGGGATTAGAGAGGGGTCAATCCATGGAGACTCGCTCGTGGAGCTAGGTGAGAGCTCTGTTTGCCAACTGTCAATGCCGTTTGGCCCATTGCATGCTGGCCAGCTAACCAGTCTGCTCAGTTAGCCCCATTCAGGTTCAAACAGCTTGTGAAATGTGGCTTCCAAAGACACCCGGAGGCTTCATTCCAGGGTCTATCTAGCCCGTAATCCTGTCAGTGGCCAGGACTAGCTGCTTCAGAGGCAAGTGCGTGAGCTCCCTGGTGGACAATTATGGGATCACCTGCCCATATGGGATTTCTTCTGACTCCAGGCCACTGGTGGTGGGTTGTGCCTTGAACCATGAGGCTTTATGACCCAGGTAACTTTTATCCTGCCAGATATAACTATAGATGTTCTTAGATATAGATAGATATGATTCTGAATATGAGCAACCTTTCTGATATTCTGTGAAGTTCCACCGGCTAATTATACACTATGTTAAAAGTAGTTTTGATCAGTTTTAAATGTTGCCTTTTATTTTCAATGGCTGTTCTCTTGCTCTTGCATTATATTGGAGGATAAATAAGGGTGCCAGTCTTCTATCAGCTGTTACATTAAAAATAATTACAGCTCTACCTCGATATAACGCTGTCCTCGGGAGCCAAAAAATCTTACCGCGTTATAGGTGAAACCGCGTTTTATCGAACTTGCTTTGATCCACCGGAGTGCGCAGCCTCCCCCCCCCCCCCCGAGCACTGTTTTGCCGCGTTATATCTGAATTTGTGTTCTATTGGGTCGCGTTATATTGGGGTAGAGGTGTATCTCGATCATGTTCTCTTAATCTCTAAATTAAACGGTCCCAATCTTTTCCATTTCATCACATGGAATTTTTATAGCTCCTCTAAATTCCAATGTTTACACACATCCAACTGCAGCAGATAACATGACGTGAACCACCTTGTCGGGTGCCAAGAGGATGGACAGAAACAGAATTGGCATCCTCTGCCCCTGCAGTGTAATTGGCATACAGCAGAAGGCAGCCAGAAGTGTGTAGGACTGTCTGTAAAACGCCAATTATCAGTCACAAATGCGGTGACTATTTTCCCCTGAGCCCAAGTGCTGTACTTGATGCTGTCCAAAATGCCATCTCCTGCCCTGAAGAGCCTATGGCACAGAAATCTATTGCATCTAGCTGGCAGCCCTGCCTGCATGTATGTTGTGGAGGGAAGAGCCCTGGTTGATTGCAGAGACACAGCCACAAGAATCCACTCGTCCAGCTTCATCACTGCTGGCACAAATGTAAACACAAATGATCAACATTTCTAAATAAATCCCAAGGGAGCTGGTGCATTAAAATTCATCAGACAACTTGTTTCTGGTCACTAGCCCCTGTATACAAGGCCTCCTGCTAATAGATTGTATTTGTGATGCTAACAAACATTGCAGTCAGGTTATGTATGGAATTGAGTCAACGGAAATGGCAGTGGGCAAAATCCAAGGGCTATATGATAATTCCCCTTCCCTTGTGGGCAAGTTGCCTCTCTCTTTGGCGTGTTCCGTGGTATTGGAATGTCAGAAAGATGCAGAATAATCTCAGCCAGTCAGATCTCAGCTGATGCATCCCCCTGCAGCTTCTGTATACAAATCGGAACAGTTAGAATTGGGCTCGTCACTATCAGGAGCCATTAGTTTCTATTTGAAATGTTTCTGTGAGCGCCACTACAATTAAAACATTAAGAAGCCGGAAGAGCTGTAGCAGCCAGTGCCTCTATGCAGTGAGAGCACAAACAGAAACATTTCCAGTGTCGCTACACAGCCCTCATCCGAAGAACGCCAACTGTCCTGTAAACCGTTTCACTTTCACTGTCTTGGGAGTTTCCCCTTCTCAGCTGTGATAAAAGAATACAAATGCTGTGGATCAGGGATGCCAAACCCCTCCCAACTCTAGGGAGGTGTTTAGCCGGCTCCAGTGTTGTCCACTCTCTGTTTTCTGTCTGGTCTCACTGCAGTTATTTTTTCTTACAACTTCAGCTTCTGGAGTCAGGAGATTAGGTAAGAACCTCTGCTTTCAATTAAAAATAAGTTGGTCTCGCAGTTGTAGAGAAAAGCTCGAAACATGACACAAGCGCCCCCCTGAAGACTCAGAAAATAGAAGGCAAAATCTCCTGTATTTTTAAACCAATCTCTTGATTTCGGAGGGGCCGCACTCGTGACTTTTGTACCCTCAGGACTGGCAACAATGCAGCCCCCAAGACTTGTTCAGATTCTGGAGAAGCTAAGCTTTCATTTAAAGATAACCAGAGTTTCCAGCCCTTGCGGTTGTGAAGGGGACCTGAATTTGACGTTATCTAGCATTGTCACTGTTGCATGTACTGCATGCTAAGTCGTAACACGAGAGGTCTCCAGCTTGTAAAACTAAACGGGCTCTTTACTAAGAGAGCTATTTACAGAGGGGCTGCCGCTGGCATTCAGGCCATGTGCACACAGACTGACTTCCTAGTGTCTCCTCCAAACTCTTCCCTCCTGCAACCTGTGCTCTCCCCCCAAATCCCAGGCAGGTTGGGTCAGTCAGAGCTGTAAAGGGAGATGAATTCCCCTGTTCATCTCAAAAGGGCTATTAACTCTGAAGCCCAATAATGATACTTTAAAGGTCAGATAGTTTAAACAGTTTAGGCATCCACTTGTTCTGCTGTTGCTCCAGCTAAGCCGGTACAAAAACACCACCTTGCTCCCTGCCCCACCCACCCCCTGTGCCAGCTCAACCCTTGAACTTCGGCCTGTAACTGCACCAGGCAGCTTCACGTACATCTTTGCAGCTTTCCTAGGATGTGCAGAAGGGGGAGCCCTGCTGGATTACGAAGGGGCACTACAGGGGAAGCTCCCTGCCTGCATTGCTCTTGAATACCATGGGAGCAGAGACCCAGCTGCCGCTGAGCTCCGCGTCCTGCAACTCTCCCATCTTGCTGTGGAATCTTGTGCTGTGAAGCTGGGGACACAGTGCAGGAGTGCCTGTTTGGAACAGCTGACGTAGAAACCCTTTGACAGGAGCTTTGGCATCACCCAGAGTTCATAGAAAGCATCTTTTAAGGCATTTTTATTCATGAGCTTTTATGATCAGAATAAAAACATCCGATTGGAGGCAGGATGGTCCAGTGGTTAGAGCACTAGCCTGGGACTCTGGAGACATGAGTTTAGTTCCCTGTTCTGCCACAAACTCCCTACGCTGCAGCTGGGAGCTGGAATTCCCAGCTCGGGTGGATGTACACATGCCAGCTCTGCTCGAGCTGGGGCTGTGGTGGCATGAGCGGCGGCTGAGGCTGGCCTCCCGAGTATGTACCCTTGGGGTTGGGCGTGATTCTACTCAGGCAGCTAGCCCATGCCGTCGCGCCCACGCCGCTATTTTTAGCGCACTCACTCGAGCAGAGGAAGTGTGTGTACCTCTACCCGCACGCTCCCAGCTGCAGTGGGGATAAATGCCAAGGCCAGACGGGACCATTGTGACTATCTTGTCTGACCCCCTGCCAGAGACCAGCCCCACAATATTTCCTAGAGCAGAGCTTTTAGAAAAACATCCAGTCTGGATTGAAACCTTTTCAGTGACGGAGAATCCACCAAAACCCTTGGTGAGTTGTTCCAATGGTTAATGACTCTCACTGTCAAAAATGCACGCCTTATTTCCTGTCTGAATTTGTCTAGCTTCAACTTCCTGCCATCGGATCGTGTTGGACCTTTCCCTGCTAGACTGAAGAGCCAATCATTAAATATTTGTTCCCCATGCAGGTACTTATAGACTGTCATCAAGTCACCCCTTCACCTTCTCTTTGTTACACTCAAAGTGCTCAATCTGTTTAGTTTATCACTCTAAGGGCTAGTCTACACTACCCGCCCGGATTGGTTGGGTAGAAATCGATCTCTCTGGGATCGATTTATCGCGTCTCATCGAGACGCGATAAATCGATCCTCGAATCGACGCGCTTTCTCCCACCTCGTCAGGAGGAGTAAGGGCCGTCGACGGGGGAGCCGCGGCGGTCGATTTGCCGCCGTCCTCACAGCAGGGTAAGTCGAATAGGATATGCCGAATTCAGCTATGCTATTCGTGTAGCTGAATTTCCATATCTTAAATCGACCCCCCCACTTAGTGTAGACCTAGCCTTAGGCAGATTTTCTAATCCTTTATCATTCTCATGGCTCTTCTGTGAACCCTCTCTAATTTATCACCATCCTCCTTGAACTGTGGACACCAGAACTGGACACAGGATTACAGCAGCGGTTGTGGCACTGCCAAATTTAGAGGTAAAATAATCTCTCTGCTCCTACTCGAGATTCCCCTGTTTATGCATCTCAGAATCGCATTAGGTCTTTGGTCATAGCTTCGCACTGGGAGCTCATGCATTAGGTCTTTGGTCATAGCTTCGCACTGGGAGCTCATGCATTAGGTCTTTGGTCATAGCTTCGCACTGGGAGCTCATGTTCAGCTGATTATCCACCAACACCCCAAATTCATTGTCAGACTCACTGCTTCCCGAGATAGAGTCCCCCACCCTGGAAGTATGGCCCACAGCCTTTGTTCCTAGACACATACATTTACATTTAGCTGTATTAAAACGCGTATTGTTTGCTTGTGCCTGGCTCACTAAGAGATCCAAATTGCTCTGTATCAGTGACCTGTCCTCTTCAGTATGTACCACTCTGCCAATTTTTATGTCAGCTGCCAACTTTATCAATTAATATTTTGTTTTCTTCCAGGTCACTGATAAATTTTAAACAGCTTAGGGCCAACAACTTGCATCCCCTGTTGGACCCCACTAGAAATACACCTGCTTTTTGATGATTCCTTGTTTACAGTTCCATTTTGAGGTCTGTCAGTTAGGTCGTTTTTAACCCATTTAATGAAAATCAGCATTCATAGTCCAATCAATTCCTCAGCCAGCTCGTTGAAAACTCTTGCATGCAAGTTATCTGAACTTGCTGATTTTAAAATGTCTAACTTTGCTTACTTCTGTTTAACTTCCTCCAGAAATTCCAGTGGACTGGAAAGAGTGTTATCGTCATATGATATGACTACAACGTCTGTGTTTTCCCGAAATACAGAACAAAAATATTTATTGCCCAATTCTGTCTTCTCTGAATTATTATTGATAATTTTGTCATTTCCATCTAGTAATGAACAAATATTGTTGGCAGGATTCTTATTGTTCCTAATATATTAAAATCCTTCATATGATCCATAACTCTGCTGACCATAGATTTCTCCTTGTGTCCTTTGCTTCCCTTATCAATTTTCTACAATTCCTAGCTTCTGATTTATATTAATTACTGTTGCCTTCCCCTTGCTTCTGTTTATTATATATTTTATTTTTATAGCTGCCTTCACTTCGCCCTCTCAACCAGCTCAATTTTTAAACTAATATGGCCTCCTTCCTTGATTGTGGCTTTTTGGACTTCTAGTAAAGTATTCTTAAACAATTCCCAGTTATCGTTTATGTTTCTCTGATTAAATTCTTCCCTCAGTGGATTTGGTGCATAATTGTTTTCAGCTTTGTGAAATTGCTTGTTTTAAAGCACCAAGTATTTATATCTCACTGGTTTGGACTTCATTCTGTTTGCACATTATAAATGTGATCAATGCAAACATATCCTTCACCTCTTCATTCTTCAGTTCACCATCTGTACAATGAGAATAGCAGCACTGCCCTGCCTCACAGGGGTGATTGGAGGGTAAATATACTGATGACTGTGAGGCACTCAACTACTATAGTGATGGGCGTACACAAGATAGATAACGACCGATGCTCACGGCTTCCTTGTTTCTGATCGTTTTTATAAAACTAGTCCGTGCATAAACTATGTTTTGGGTTTATTGTTAAGAGGCGTCACCTGCCTACAGTTTCATGTGTTTAAAAACAAAATCTGTTTGTAAATTAGTGAGGCACAAAATGACGTTGGGCTCCAGCTCTGAAATTTCAGATGCGGCTCCTAGACTCCTGCACGGATTTGCTTGTAACTTTCCAGACAATGAAATCGTTATCCTGAGATGAAGTGCTGGGAGGGTAGGAGACAACCTGTGCCTGCCGATAGTGGGGGAGGGAGTGAGGGCAGCCGGCTTCAGCAGTGTTACTGAGCATGCTTAGTCCACGTACACGCCAAGCAGCAAATCTGGGGGGGCATAAGACCCTACATGCCGCCCATGTTTTCAAGCCTGACAAAGGATTCATACTGCACAAACTCAGTGCCGCCTTTAAGCATGGCACCCCAGTGATGCCTGCCTACGGTTGGTACTGGGCTTTGGGAGCCTCCGATTACATGTGCTATTGCCGTGCGAGGTGTCCTTTACAGTATCGGTTTCACGTTGTTCTGAGTGTTCAGAGTTGTCAGCTGTGGAGTGTCCTCTGCTCTTGCGCCTGGTGCCCTGCCAGATCCTGGGATCTCAGTGGGTGCCGAGGGGCTCTGGGGTTTGATGCTCAGTTTTGGATGCTGCCCTTTGTCTGTAGTAGGGCTGGTTCCTGGGAGTCAGGATGCACCCATAGGACTGAATTTCTCTCTCTCTCTCTGCAGGTCTCTCTTCAGCGCTGCTGGAAGTCAACGTGGGACAAGCCTCTATCTCTACGATCCAAGGGCAGAGGGTGGTGTTGCCGATCTGGTACACGAGCGTCTCTCAGAGTCGTCCCTATGTCTCGTGGGTCCTTGAGAGACCTGGAGCCAATCGTTTGCAGGTAAAAGGCATGGGGGGCAGGGAGGTGGACACTTTTTGCAGGGGAGCTCAGGGCTCCGGTTGTGCCTCACTGGGGCACTCTGGGGGCTTGGCGAGAGGTCTCACAGCGAGAGGAGAGGCTTCA
The DNA here is from genome assembly GCF_013100865.1 of Trachemys scripta elegans. Taxonomy (NCBI): domain Eukaryota; kingdom Metazoa; phylum Chordata; order Testudines; family Emydidae; genus Trachemys; species Trachemys scripta. The sequence continues at coordinate 2,282,158 of NC_048318.1, forward strand.
CTGGTGACCACGGGTGAGAGTGTCAGCGGCTGGCTGCACCTCAGCTACCAGCTCCTCTCCCTTGGCTCCTCCATGCTCCTGTTAGGTTGGGAGGGGGAGCTGGGAGCTGCTCTGTCAGGTGACCCGCACCTCATTGGGGGGCAAGTATGACAGTGAATGAGCGCGTCCAGTGTGGGCTCCCTTGATGGCTGCTGTGGCATAGGTCGCAGAGCCCTACCTGGTGCATACGAGCCCACAGGGAATCTAGGTATTTGCCTGGAAAGTGGCCTAGGGCCTAGCTTCTCCTCCCGCCTCTGTGTCAACTTAGCCTGACAAGGTAGGGTATAACTTTTACTGGACTGACTTCGGTTGTGGAAAGAGACGAGCTTTCGAGCCACACAGAACTCTTCTTCAGGGCTGGGACAGGTACTCACCGCTAAATAAATCTGTTCCACCTGGTATTGAACTGTGACGCTCTCCGATCTGAAGCAGAGCTCTATGGAGCTCAGAAGTGTGTGTCTCCCCAACAGAAGTTGTTCCGATGAACGATGTTATCTCACCCACCTCGTCTCTCGTATCCTGGGACTACACAGCTACATCAACTCTGCTCATCTTAGACTGGTCATTCAGTCTGGGGGTAGGCGCGGAACTAGGGGGGGCAGGGGGAGCTGCCTCACCCCCTGGCTTGAAGTGGTTTCCATCATATATATGGGTTACAGCGTGATTCAATGGCTCTCAGCACCCCCCACTATACAAATTATTCCAGCGCCCCTCAGTCTGGGACCCTGTCTGTAAAATGGAGATGCGGCTGTGGGACGCAAGGAAATATTTGTCAAGTGCTGTAGAAGGCTAGTCGGCGGCAGAGGTGGGGATAAAACTCGGGGTCTTCCAGCTTCCTGTCCTGGGCTTAATCCCATGACTAGACAATGTGGATTCTGGAGATACCAGCTCCTCCCATGCAGCAACTTTTTCAAAATTTCCATGCGAGCATGGTGAGATTTGCTCACAGAACCGCTCTGCCTCCTCCCAGGTAAATGTGACCCAGGTTCACACATGTTTCTGATGAAACTCTTGTACTTTTCTTTGCCCAGTCCTAGAAAAGAGGGCTCCCGCCACCCCAAAAAATGTCCTGGGTTCATCTACGATATCTGGGCCTCCCCTACACCCTGGGGATAAGCCATTGTGGAAGAGCAGCCTGTTCAGTGCGATGAAATGTCTTGTCCCGGGCATTGCAACACGTCGGTGTGACCAGGGCTTTCCAAACGCCGAGGAAAGTGTGTGTGAGGATGGGGTGTGCGGCATTTTTCAAGTGCTGCCGACTCCTGGTGTTGCACTGCCCAGTTTCGACAGAGCCACTTTGTTACTTGACTAGCTTTAATTTCCATCTGCTTGATCTGACTCCGAGCACAAAGGAGCATCTGTTGGGGTATCTCCATGGGGAGCAGTGTACAACAAGCTAACCAGATCGCTGACACGGACAATAGTGTATTACGTTGCCAGGAGGAGCCGGAGGGCAGAGAGGGATGGAAGGGACCCATTGCAGCCTCACCAGGCCTGTGAGCAGTGAGAGGAGCCTGGAGGAAGGGTTCTGCGCGGGGACAGCTGGAGCTGGGCCAGGCTAGTGCATGCACTAAGGGGCCGGGAGAGCCCAGGGAAGGGACCGCAGCTAAGTGCGGCTTCCTCCCTGTGCTGTACAGCAGTGGTTCTCAAAGCCAGTCCGCTGCTTGTTCAGGGAAAGCCCCTGGCAGGCCGGGCTGGTTTGTTTACCTGCCGCGTCCGCAGGTTCAGCCGATCGCGGCTCCCACTGGCCGCGGTTTGTCGCTCCAGGCCAATGGGGGCGGCGGGAAGGGCAGCCAGCACATCCCTCAGCCCGCGTGTGTCGCCAGGTTTTGTCCCACAGACGTCTCTGAATTTTGTAATCTGTGGATTCCTGGTGAATGTTCAGAATTTGAAGGCTTGCTCCGTTGTGCATGGGCAGCCTTCGTTCTGGCATTTCCTAACTCCTGGGCTCTTGACTTTGCAACTATAATGTTCTTTTAACATATGTCTTGTGTGTAATAAGTAAAGAAAGTGCGACTGAGACACGGGGGCTGCTATTTGCCTCTGATGCGACGCCAGTGTGACTGATGCAGAAATGTCTACCTGAGTCTGCAGAGAACCTAGGGCGATCGCTTGCAGAGGTGTGAATTGTCCCCTCGTTCCCAGTGCAGGGTTAACTCAGTGCCCAGCGATGCGGATTTAATGGTCACCATGGTTAACTATTTCATTCCTTATGTAGGAAAGGAGAGGAAGGGTCACAGATCATCACTAAGTCGGGTGCTTATTTGTGAGGACTCAGTCATCAGCAGTGACTCAGCGGGGGCTGATATTGAATAATGTGGGTGGAGCTTGGCAGAGTTTTACCACTTTTTTTCCCAGTTTGACCCCTATCCTCACTTGGGTTTCTCCCATAAAAAGGGGGAGGGATGGTATCAGAACCGCTATGTTCAACTAAAAAATCATGAGAACAGCCGTTATGACAAGGATAAAGCAGCACTGGCTGTTTACGAACCAGGGGCTAGAAAAGTAAAGCAACTCAGAAGCTAGGCAGGCCCCCTAAGCCAAGAAATATATGGATGCTTCCAAAGTTTGCTATTTTTTTTTTTTAAATGAAATCAAACTTGGTTCAGCACCAACCCCACAGTGCGTTTCATGGCTAAGTCACCAGCCCCAAGAACAGAACTTGCCACACATTGTAGGGTAGGTTGACCTGTGGACAACAGTAGTCAAATATTTAGTGTTCTGGCTGGTTAAATCTGTGGTGACCCATCGGTACCTGCACAGGTGAGTCACACATTGGTCCAGAGCAGCGTCCTCACCTTGGGACTGTTGGAGGAACAGCTGTGATGTTATGGTGCCAGCGTCTAGGCAGTATTCTGCTTTTGTTTAGATTCAAAAGCCCATCTAGTCTCGGTGCCTGCTCCCCCGTCCCTGTGACAGTCCTGTCACCCCCACGGCAACTCAGCACCATCGCTGTGAGGTGCCAGACTGTTACCGCGTCAGGTGGGGAACAGGCTGCAGGAGCTGATGAACTGCCGAGCCTGGATCGTGACTCCTTCCCATGTGCTGAGAGAGGAGAGCTTGCGCTCATCCAGCGGGACAGTTTGGTTGAAATGGCTCAGTCCCGTGAGTGGTGTCTCTCCGGATCCCGTCCGCCACGGATCTGAGCCCTTTGAAGTCCAGCAGAAACGGCTTTGTCCCCCAGCTCCTCTCTGCTCCCATTTTCCTTCTGCCCTCACCTAAGCTCAGGCCTCGCTTGACCTTTGTTAGAGGCGTAGCTCCTGCTCTGTCCTGCACTCTACCACGCTGCTCGGGGCTCTGCAGTGATGGTGGCTCGGCCGCTGCCACCTCCTTCGGGGAGTCTGTGCCATTGCTGTAGTTGTCGTGGCTCTTAAATTTACTTCACTCTCTACCATCGCCTCTGTGCATCTGCCTCAGCCCCACCGCTGCTGCGTCTCCTCTCCCAGGAGCTCCTTTCACTGGCTTCTCCACGTACCAGCTCTCCAGAGCCCAGCATGTGCAAAATGCTCCTGCCGTGCCCACCTCCTCTCGTGTGACAGACGTGCGACTCCATCCTCTGTGTCACTACACGCTCACGGCGAGATCCAGCCCCTCCTGGGTTTAAAGCCCAGGTGACCTACTCACTCTCTCTCCTCTGACCTAGCACTAGGCTTCCCACGACAGGTGCGACGTCCTTCTTCCCTGCAGCTCCTGCCACTCTCTGGGACAGCCTCCCTGGATCTCTGCACCGCTCCCGTTTCCAGAAGCCATCTGAGCACAGGGCCTTTTCTCCCTGGCCCACTTCACTGTCCCCCTAATGTCCTGTTTCACTGGAACCTTGGTAGCGCTGCACTCTGGGGAGTGTGGGGATGTTCTATTACACGCTGTGTAGCCTCGGCTTCCCCGTCTTTACTCTTTGTCCTGCCCTCTCTCAGCTACGCTGATCCCTGGAAAGTATTCGGTGTCCTCATCAGCCCCGTCCCAGCATCTCCTCTTTCCCAGCTCCCTTAGTCTCTCCGCCATTCCTTACCCTCTCCTCCATGGGTCATGCTTGTTGCTCTCCGTTGCTTCTCTCGTGTTTTATTGCGGGCTTCCCAAGCCCTAATCCACAGAGGGATTGATAGTGAGGATTGACTGCAGTGGAGCTGCCCCCTGACGCCCACTGGCCCAGGCTATTAGTGGTTATGATGCAATCTGGAGATGTGCCTCTTGAAGCCAAAGCAACCCACTTGCCCCCTGATGGCTGCAGGACTCCCAGGTGCATTGTATTCTCTTCTCTTCTCTTCTCTTCTCTTCTCTTCTCTCTTCAGATACTGACATACATGGACGGGACGGTGAAAGTGCAGGAGACGTACCTGAAGAACCGGACTGGCTTTGTGTACCCTATGCCTTTCTTCAACATTTCCATTGCCATTAACAACACCCAGGAAATGGATTCTGGCGAATACATGTGCACAGTCAACATTGTGGATGACGATACCATCAACGGGAAAAATATTGGACTCATCAACCTCACCGTTCTGGGTAAGTTCTGGGTCCTTGCATGCTCCCTCCCAGCCCCGGATGTGCCCTTTTGGGGCTGTGGGGGCTGATGCGAGGCACCAGGGTGGGCCCAAACGGGATGTGCAGCTCCATGCTGGGCAGTTTGTGACAGCACCACCTGTGGTGGGCATCAGCTGGCTGCTGCGGGGGGAGAGAGATGAAAGATAAAAACTGTTCCTGTAACAGACTTGAGTTTAATTGTCCAGAAACTGAGGGTTGTGGTCCGGACCACAAAGACAGTCTGTTACCACGGTGATGAGTGCAGTGTAAAAAGGAGAATTGGATAGAGTCTCTTGTCATGATCACATCCCATAGCCCAATGCACTAACATAAAACCTCATGACCGAAAGTAAAGAGCGAGTGCCTCAAGGTGATACGCTAGGTCCCGGATTGATTACTGATAATCCAGAAAGTGAAGGTGTGGGGGGCAGTAAGGTAGCAAAATTTGCAGATGACAGTTATTTGGGTTGTTCAGGACCATAAAGGATTGCGAGACATCTCCAAGACCAAACCAAGCTTAGGGGAAGGGGTCACATGAAGTCCAATGAAATTCAATGGTACTAAATTGGAGGGAGAAACGTAAGCTATTCGTACACCTTACAGGGTTCTCAATTATCTGCATCAACTCAGGAAAGGGACCTGAGCATCTCTGCAGATAGCTCAATGGAGCCTCTGCTCAATGCACAGCTGCAATAAAAAGCAAACAAGATGTTGGGAGGTATAAGGAAAGGAATGGAAAATAATTGGAAGATATTATAATGTCATTATAGCAATCAGTAGAGCAGCTGGGTGCTGTGTGCAGGATACTGCAAAGCTGGGAGTGGTTCAGAGAATGGTACAGGGCTGGACAAACTCGATAAAGAGAAACAGAATCTGGGGGTTATCTTAGAAGGGAGATGAATTAAGGGAGGGACACGGAAAGTCTATTGAATAATGAACAGTCTAGAGAAGGTACATTGGGAGCTTTGGTTCTCCTACACAAATAAAGGGACGGTAACTGTAATTTAAAGGTGGCACATTCAAAACCAATAAAAGCAAATACTTTTTCACTCAGTGCATAATTAGCTGTTGGGACTTGCTGCCACAGCATGGCATTGACACCAAGAATTGAACAAGAATCAAAGAGGGAGTGGCCATTTATATGGACACCTAGAATACCCAGGGTTACCATAGTTAATGCCAAGAAGGTTTTTGGGAGGGTATTAAACCTCCTCCTTCAGGGCTTGGGCTGGTCGCTGCTAGCGATCCGGATGAGACCTAATGTAAGGGCAGATCACACCACATCATCATGCTGTGAGGTTCTTACATCATCTTCTGCCGCTGTCTGACAGGATCCTGGGCTAGATGGACCTTGGGTCTGATCCGGTCTGGCAATGCCGGTGTTCTGATGCTGTAACTGAGACTTTCCAAACAGCCTAGGGGATTTAGAAGCATGACTCTCATTCTAGTTAACCAAGTGGCTTGTTGCGTTGTGGCACTGGGGCCTGGCATAAATCTTGCACCGTAGCAATATTGAATGTGTGGGACGTCTTGACAGTTCAGAAATCAACGTTTCAACAGAACCTCACCACAACTCCATCCCCTGCTGTCATCTGTGGACAGCTCTCGGGGTCTGGCTGTTGCTGCCCTTCGGCCTGCCGCAGCGAGACACCTCTAACCTGACCAGATAAGAGGTTGGTTTCAGTGCAGTAAACCTACCATTGGAACACGGGACACTGCTGATGCTGCGCTGTGTGGTTGCTTTAGGGAAACGAACCATTTACTGGGCATTGCAGATCCACCTGGAGCCGGGGTGCTTTCCTGGGTTGTTCACAATAACAGCCGCTGAGGGGTTTTCTCTACAGCGTTGGCAGCAGAGCCAGAGTTAGGAAAGTGAGGGTGCAGGTTTCAAGTTTACATGACTACTCTGGATTTCCGGTATGGATTTGTTTGGTGCTGCCTGTGGCCAATAGATGGCGCTGTTTCTTTTTGCAAGTTACAGCTGGGACTAGGCCCTATAATGATGTCCGCATTCAAAAGGCACTAACCCGTCTTCTCCTCCTGCTCTCTCCAGTTCCTCCATCCCCCCCGACGTGCCAGATCCATGGGAAACCCTATCTTGGGGGCAACGTCACCATGAGCTGCAAGTCATCCTTCAGCAAGCCCAGCCCCAAGTACAGCTGGCAGCGTACCGCCCCCAACACCCAGGTCTTCTTCGCACCAGCCCAAGGTAGGAATCCCCACCCTGAGTGCACCAGGATCGTGGCACTGATTGGGTATCCAGCAGGAAACCCTGATGCTCTCACCAAGGGGTCTGAGTGGCTGGGGCAATGTGGGAAAAGGGAGGAGGATCATTCTCACCAGGCACTGGCTTCCCCGTGGCATTCACCTGGCTTGTGGCCAGTTTGGAGCAGGTCCATGGACCAGGCATTCTGTGCTATCAAACAGCTGCACACTCGTGCCAGGCACCAGGGGGTAACATTGCAGCATTAAACTACTGGGTGTGTTCTATTGTGTGTGCACCCGACTCCATCCCTACCCAGCTGGACCAGTCACCTGGGGGAATGTGCATCTGTCGGCTCTGCAGTTTAACGTCCCCACCACTTGGGGAGAACGCTGTGTTCAGTCTGACTTCCCTCCCAGCTCTGAAACGGCTGGACCTCACTGGGCTGAATCCTCAAAAATCCCCATTTGGGCAGAGCCCGAGCATGGAAAACGGAGGCCCAGGAGGTGACTGTTCTGAGCACACGGAGTCAGGGGATTTGCATGGGAACTTCACGGGCTGCCACATCCAGAGCTGCAGTGGGGTGGAGAAAAGGTCAGGGAGTCCTAACTTAGTAACAGATGGAATCTTTCAAACTCCCTTCTTTGATTTGATCCTCCCTTCTCTCTCTGCCTTGCTGGAAGTCACGTGTGTTCCTTACAGGGACCCTGGTTCAGAAGGGTAGTGACTGTATAACAGAGGGGAAGGGTGGCATTGCGGTTAAGTCAAGGACTGGGAGGAGGGAGATCTGGGTTGAATTCCCAGCTCTGTCACCAACTCCCTGAGTGGCTGTGGGCAAGTCATTGAATGTCTCTGGCCTCAGCTCCCCACCCTTCCTTTCCCCCGCCCTTTGTCCTGTCTATGAAGCACTGGAATGGGTTACCTAGGGAGGTGGTGGGATCTCCTTCCTTAGAGGTTTTTAAGGTCAGGATTGACAAAGCCCTGGCTGGGATGATTTAGTTGGGGTTGGTCCTGCTTTGAGCAGGGGGTTGGACTAAATGACCTCCTGAGGTCCCTTCCAACCCTGATATTCTATGATTCTATGTAGATTGTAAGCGCTACGATGAATATGTACATATCCCACACCTAGCATGATGGGTCTCTGATCTTCGTTGACGCTGCGATGATACAGATCCTCCCAACACCGAGTGGGACTTTCAGGGGGAAGAGATGTCAGATGAGTGAATTTAGCATTTGAACTAGTCAGATTTCTGTCAAGCACGCAGCATAGCATAGCAGGCATTCCTTTTCCCCTGTCTGGGGATTTATGCAGACTGGATCTCTTGGTTAGTGGAGTTCTATTAGTCATGGTCACTTCTCCTAATTTGCATTGTCCCCCCTGCTCCTGATGTCTGCTCTTGTGTTTAATTAAATACCGGACGATTGTTTTATGAAGGGAAGAAGTCAGGAAATGTAAAAGGGCAGGTTCTCACAGCAACATGCCCTCCCCTGGTGGCGCACACTCGCCCACCTGGCGTGCAGCACCCCCTTCATCGCTCGTCAGGCTGTTACATACCATTGCCACGCTCGGTTCTTGGTATGCAGCGGCTTCCTTGACTTCCCTGCCTTTCTCTGAACTGAGTTCTTGATTGGCTCTAGAGCAGAGAGAGTCAGCCTTGGACGTTTAGTATTCCCAACCCCCACTAGGAAAGGTTTGGGGTTGTTGGATGTGGGGGTTAGCTTGGGCCTCTCTAACAAATTATTTTAATATGCTCATGGAAAGTTACAGGTACGGGTGTGACTCCTGAGTCAGCCTGGGAGGAGACTACAACGTGTGCACTCAATAGCTCGTTTCACCGAAGGATCTCCAAATATTTCCATATCCATTACGCTAATACCTCTGTGAAGTGGGGCAAGTATTCTCCCCCTTTCATAGGGATGTTGCTGAACGTCCGAGAGGTGAAAGGACACCCCAGGGCCTCACTGTAGATGGCAAAGCTGCGAATAGACCTCAGGAGTCCTGACTCCCAGTCAGGTTCTTGAAGAATCACTGCCCTACATGGTGGTTGTAGGTGTGTCAGTCCCAGGATATTACAGAGACCAGGTGGGTGAGGTAATAGCTTTTATTGGACCAAGCGTCTCTCTCTCACCAACAGAAGTTGGTCCAGTAAAAGATATTCCCTCACCGACCTTGTCTCTCTACATAGTTTTAAGCACAGTAACAATTTTGGCAGGTAACCTCATTCGTCACGACCCCTCGCGCGCGTCAGTACGGGCTCATTGTCTCTGGCTCTCCCGCCACCACCAGCCTTACGCTAACAGCCTGGCCAAAGTTACGCTAATTATGCTCCTCTTGTTACGATGGAAGAGAGGGTTGGGGACGCTTTGCCTGACCTCCGGGATGAGTGTCATTCCCGTTGACAACAGAGCTGCTGACATTTCACAGCTGTCAGGAAATACACTCGTTCCTCCATTTTTACTAGTGTCCAGCTTCATAGCCACGGCATGTTAGCTGTGTCTCGGCTTTCCTTTTCCTTTACTACTTCCTGACTTGTAGCATCTCGGCCCTGTAGGTGAGGCCTGTCCTAGGACACTTCCCTGGGCCGCAGTATTCGCTGCCACTTGCTATCTCCAGTGCCTGCCCGTGGCTGGGCTCTAAGCCATGCTAAGAGGGTGGGTTGCTTGTAGGGATCTCCCCCTCCCCACATGTCTGCTCACCTGCAAACAGCAGTGGAGGCTCAGCGGCCATACAGCAGACAGAGACTGCTTTGCAGGGGTGTTACACATGCCAGTGCTTAGTACAAACCATCAGGCTACCAGATTGGCACACAGGGAACAAACGTCTGGAGCCAAATGCATCGCTAGCGTAACTCCCCTGGAGTCGGTGGGATTGTGCCTGGGGTGAGTTGGGCTACTGACGCCAAGGCTCTGCTGCGGGATGTTTCCTCTATTCCCAGCCTCTCGGGAAGAATAGCTGAACGGCTCGGATGGCTCCCAGAGACTTGTGGGTGATTAGATACAGCCCTGAGTATCTCATCCAGCAGGTCATCAGCCAGAGAACGTATCCTGCTTCCCATCAGGGTCTGCACCCCGTCATCACAGCATCACTAGCATTATTCATTATTACCGCAGTCCTCGGGGACCCCCATCAGGCTCAGAGCCTGTGGCGCTAGGTGCTGTACGAACAGAGGATACCCAGGCACTGGTTTTTAATTTGTGAAGTGTGACGAGGGGAAGGGATATTGCCAAGGGATGAGGAAGGTGTGGAATTTTCAGAAGTGCCTAAGTCACTCAGGGTCCGTCTGCCCTGCACAGGAAGCTGTGACTGCCGCGTGGGTTGGCATATCTGTGCCAGCTGTAATCTAGCTAGCACAAATAACCATGGTAGTGAAGGTATGGTGGCACAGGCTTCAACATGGGCTAGCTGCCCCCATGCAAACCCACTCTGTGCATCTACTCGGGTCCATGCTGTTCTCCTTACTTGTGCTCGCTAGATTCAAGCGGACACGGGTGTGCCTGCCACATGACCGTCACACCTGGATTCGCGCTGTAGCCGTACCCTTAGGCTCTTTGCAAAGCTGTACCCTGTGTGTGTACGTACCCTGTGGGCAGAGCCCCAGTGAGCATGTGTCTGAGGAGGACACGCAGGTGTAATCTCTTGCTGCCAGCACCACCTGTGGCGATTGTGCAATTGGTTTTACGTGGGTCCTTTTTTGTCCTCCCTCCCATCAGACCCCTTCCACTTTTCCTCTTTGAAATACATTAGTTACTATGGAAACAGTGTCACTGGTGTAAGTGTAGCTTAATAACGTGCTGAGTGCAGTAAAATGCGAGGGGAGGTGGAGGGAGGGGTGTTCCCGGCTAGTCACCACTAGCCGGGTCTTTGCTGATCCCTAAGGTTTCTGCATGGGGGAGTGTGGCACGGTCTGCCTTTGTGGGCTCCAGGATGGTTGGCGCTGTCCTGTCCCCTCTATGGGTGCTGCTCAGACTCCCCTAGGTTTCTGATTGGCTAATCTCAGTGCTGTGTGGGGTTGTGCAATGAGATCTTAGGAACCTGTCTTCACTGCCGTCCGTGTAGACGGACCCAGTCTAGCTTTGATCCCGCTAGCTCAGGTGCCAATGACAGAAAAGCTGTGGCAGCACGGGCTAGCCACTCGAGTACATACCCAGCCTGCGCTGCCACCTGTGCTTTATGGTTCCCGAGCTAGCGAGATCAAAGCTAGCTCCGGTGCATCTCCGTGTGCAGCAGTCACGCCTTTAATTGCAGTGTGGACATAGCGAGAGCTGAACAGCTGGAGGCTGCTGGTGGTAGGGCTCCGCTCTCATGGCCCTGGCTAGAGTCGGAGTTTAACCGTGGTGCCAAACCCATCTGGCTACTGCAGTCTGTGGCTTTAGACACGCGCAAAAATCTAAATAAACCCTGCAGCTGACACGTGTGTACAATAAACTTAATACAAAGCGTGCAAACCTAAGGAGGCCAACAGAAATGTATTACTGTGCCACTCCGTTCACCCCCTGAGAAGTCACTATGCCACTGGAGTATTACTCCCCACCCCAGACTGATACCTCCTTTCTGCCCCTCCCGTCTTCCCCCCGAAAGCCTGGCAGAATAAATAGGCTTGATTGCAACTGCTAAAGGCCAGTAGGCTTGGGCCGTGTCAGACTGTAGTGAAGGGCCCTGGTTCAGTCTCCCTTGATGCTGGCAGGGAGGGGCTTGTCTTGGCAGCTGGCTCTGGTTACCGACTGGGGATGTTGCCTTTTCCGATTGTGCTCTGTACTGGAGCAGATGGGAAGCTGACGAGCACCCTGGGCGCAGCCATTTGCTGGAAGGTTTGTTCTGTGTGAATGGCTGTTCGCCAGGCCGGCACCTGCTGCTGCGGCCTGTTTCCAGCAGCAGCCAATATCTGCCACCCCGCAGCTCCTTTCCAAAGCTCTGGTGAGGGTTAACCTCTCCGCTGAGCCTGTGGTCCCCAGGGCAGTGTTCCGAGGCTCCCCCGCGGCTTACACCGAGACGGGTCACGTCAAACGGGCTGTCAGGAACGCGGGTGCCGCTTTGGGCTCGGCCGCAGTGATGGAAAGGTGACACGGGCTCTGCAAGTGCCGTGTCTTCTTATGCCAAGCTGGTAATGGGCAGGATTTGTGGAAGGAACACACACACACACACACACACACACACCCTATCTGCATGGTTTAGAGAACATCTCTCTTAAAAGAAGCTCCGTGGTGTGCAGCGGGACACTTTCACTGGTTTGCTATCTGGGCTACAAGCGCCTGCAGCTGTGGGCAAAGTGGACTAAACATCCCTTCTTCGCCAGGAAGGGACACAGCGCGCTCTTTGTTTCAACAATCCTTTCGAAAGGGGATTAAATATCTGACCTTTCTTGCCACAAGCTCCGCCCCCACGGGCCTCCGTTCACATAGAAGCACCTACACCTGTGATACAGGGGGCCTCTTTTTAACACCCTGAGCTCTGGGTCACAGAATACTGCAGTCATCAGAGATGCAACAGCGCTGGGGATTAACCTTCAAACAGCGCCTCTTTGCCAAAGCATTCCTTTGCGATACAGCACAATGGCCGTGCACAGCGTGGTCCTCGCTGCTCTGTTAGGAGCAGGGCTCTGGAAGCAGGGGCAGAGATGTTTAGAGTTTATTCATTTAAAAGCTTTAAATATTGTGCGGAGCCATAATAAATGGGGGTGGTTTTGGTCAGTGAACCAGAGCGTTGGGCATGCAAGCGGCAAATGGGGAGTTTATTTGATTGTGCTGTTCAATAATGTCGCTTTATGAAAATGGCTAAACTCCAATATAATACATTCACACACACACCGTTTCAGTGTGAAACAACGATGGTTGCCCTATACCCGTCACAGAATCACAAACGCAAAGCACTATAATGTTAAGCCACATAACAGTCCATCCCCTCTCCTTCACCCACACGCATGCTCTACCACTGCGATAGCTACTGCACACCACATCGCGACCTTAACTCTGCCCCCTTAGACATGCCGGCCTCCCAGTTGGTTGCTTTAATACATCTACGCCTCTTGCACCCCATTGGCAGGTGGGATGAAATGTCATTGAGCGGTGACTTAGACTCTCCGGGTCTCTTGTTCTTCTTTATGAATTTTGCAGACCTTGCGAGAGGGACCCTGATGCTAACGAACCTCTCCAAGGAGATGTCTGGGACGTACGTCTGTACAGCAGCAAACGTAGCCGGCAGCTCCAAGTGCAACATCACCCTGGAGGTGAATTCATGTGAGTACGTTCCCTGAGCAGCAAGCTCTGCACTTCTGGAGCCCCGGTCGGGGGGAGCCGTGGCCATTAGACCTGCCGTTAATGCTTGAAGTGACCTAGATCCTTGGAAGGGAGAGTTAGCCCCAGGAGGGGAGGAGCCTGGGAACGGCTGAGGGATTCCTGCCCGCTCCAAAGGGATGCGATTTACATGTGACCTGGGAAATGTTGCTGCAGACCTGGAGTGCATGACCCATGCACAAGATTGGGGGATTATTAATAAGGCTAAGATTTTTTTCAGTTATTTTTAGTAAAAGTCATGAACAGGTCATGGGTAATAAAAATTCATGGAGGCCATGACTTGTCCTTTACTTTACTACAAATAACAGGGGGCAGAGCAGGGCTAGGTAGGGGAGAGGAATGGAGTCCCACGGGGGCAGGGTGGGAGAGACTGACAGGCCAAGCCCCCGTCATGGCGGGGGGGGGGGGAAATGACACACACAGCCCTGACTCCAGTAACTGCAGCAGGGGGCACGCAGCCACGGGGGGCACACAGCCCCTGTTCCAGAGCTGGCCCAGCTGCAGGACAGGAGTGCACAGCCCCCGCCAAGCCGTGGCCATGGGGGTGGGGGAGAGGCAATGGCCCTTGGAAGCCGCACACTGCAGCCCCAGGCGAAAGCCGCAGAGCTGGGGCACGTGGCCCCGCCCAGCCGGGGACGCTGCGGGGCTGGGGTGCACCGCCCGGCTGCAGCCACTGGTGGAAGCCGCGGGGCTGGGGCTGCAGGGTCCTGGTTCCAGCCCGCCCCCATTGCAGGGCAGGGGCGCACAGTCCCGTCTCCTCCTCCTCCTCAGTAGCGTAGCTAGGAGGGGACTGGGCCGCGGCCGCTCCCCCACTGAGCACAAGTGGCGCCTTGTCAATTTCTTGGTGCCTTTTTAATGTTTACTCACCCAGAGGGAACAGGGGGAGCGATTCAAAAAAAAAAAAAAAAAAAAAGCCACCCGCTGCGGCGCTTTTATTCACCCGGCGGCGCTCCGGGTCTTCAGCGGCAGGACCTTCACGCACTCCGCAGGTCTTCGGCGGCGGGACCTTCACGCACTCTTTGGGTCCTTCAGTGCCACCGAAGACACCTGGAGCAAGTGAAGGGCCTGCCCCCGAAGACCCAGAGTGCCACCAGATGAGTAAAAGGGCCACAGCAGGTGACGCCTTTTTTTTTTTTTTTTTTTTGGATCGCTCCCCCTGTTCCCTCCACCTGGCTACGCCACTGCTCCTCCTGAAGCCCTAGAAGCCACGGAGGTCCAGTAAAGTCACGGAATCCGTGACCTCCAGGACTAAATCGTAGCCTTAATGAACACTGTTACCGCCAGCAGCACGCTGCACAGATGGCAGCAAAGGCGAACAGGACCCAGGAGGACCTCAAAGAAGGGGATTTCTGTACCATGGGGCGGCCCCACTCCTGAATCAATGGGCTGTCCCCACCACTTCTCCTTCCCCCATTCCAAGACACGTGGGAGAAGCCCAGCTTTGCTGTGCAGAAGCCAGCCCCTCTCACGCTGACTTGGGTGCTGCATTGCTCTGGCCCTGGCGTTCCTCTCTCTAGACTCTCTCTCTCTCTCTCTCGTTCTCTGTAGCGCTCAGTGCAGCCGTGATTGCCGGAGCTGTAGTGGGGTCCCTCATTGGAGTCGGCTTAATTATCTTGTTTGTTCTCCAAATGTTCGTCTATCGAAAGAAAAAGAAAGACACGCAGGAGGAACTAGCCAACGAGATCAAGTGAGAATCCCCACATTGCTTGGCAAAAGCCCATGTGAAACATCCCAGACACGGTCCCTCTGTGGCCCCTTGACAGCTGGTCACAGAGCTGCCTGCTCAGACCCACCTGCTGGAAGGGAAGATGAGTGTTAACTGCCGGAAAGGCATCACGGGCACAAAACCACCATTTGCTTTGAGGCTGGGGATTCTGTTACAGGGTTGCCAACTCTCAGGACCCTGTGCTATTTGGTGTTTGTAATAAAGCCCCAGCTCCCAGAGTCATGCAATTATTATGACTCTCAGCTTTCATGTAAAAAACATTTCTAGCCCTCTGGAATGAGGAGAAATGCTTGAAAACAGACACCTAAAGGTTAAAAAACAGAATATTTTTTTTTAAAAAAACCCAGTTTTATTTTAATTTTTTAAATCTCATCCTGTGAGGTCTGGTTAATTCAATGCTTAGGGTTGCAACAAGTTCCCAGTGCAACGCTGTGGTCAAAAGAGCAAATGCACTTCTGGGAATCTTGAGTTAGGAGCAGAGAGGTTATTTGACCTCTGTATTTGGCACTGGTGCGACCGCTGCTGGAATCCTGTGTCCAGTTCTGGTGTCCACAGGTTGTGGTGTTTAGATGCTGCATGTGATTATTAGAACTGGGAGCACTGGCTGTTGGGAGTCTGAAAGGACAGGAAACAGGAGGAGGGGGGAGGAGTTGATGAGGCTGGGAGAGTTACAGAGTGAGCAGCTACAGCTTGGTAAAGAGATTTGCACTGTAAATAAAGTTCTGTTGAAGTTTGTTAATACCTTGCCTGGTGGATACAACACAGGTCAAGAAAGATGTTGATACATTGGAGATGGCTGAGAGAAGAACCAAAAGAATACCTATCTCCTAGAACTGGAAGAGACCCTGAAAGGTCATTGAGTCCAGCCCCCTGCCTTCACTAGCAGGACCAAGTACTGATTTTGCCCTAGATCCCTAAGTGGCCACCTCAAGGATTGAACTCATAACCGTGGGTTTAGCAGGCCAATGCTCAAACCACTGAGCTATTCCTCCCCCCTGAATGATTAAAGGATGCCTTATAGTGATAGACTCCAGGAGCTTCATCTATTTAGCCTAACAAAAATGATTAACAAAGACTTGATTACAGTCTATAAGTACCTACAAAGGGAACAAATATTTAATAATGGGCTCTTCTATCTAGCAAAGAAGCTAGACAAATTTCAGATTGGAAATAAGGTGTAATCTTTTAACAATGAGGGTAATTAACCATTGGAACAATTTTCCAAGGGCCATGGTGGAGTCTCCATCACTGACAATTTTAAATCAAGATGGGATGTTTTTCTATAAACTCTGCTCTAGGAATTATTTTGGGGCAGGTCTCTGGCCTGCGCTATCCAGGAAGTCAGACTAGATGATCACAAAGGTCCCTTCTGGCCTTGGAATCTATGAATACCGCTAGTAGCTCTGCCCGTCATTAAGGTTACCTGACACTTTCCATTATAAGACCCTGTTTTCCGTTGCATGTAACTATGGGAAACTTTAACCATGTAGGTTGAAATTTTCTAGGACAGGTGTTTGCCTCAGACTTAATTGTGCTCCAACCAAAATAATTCAGCCATTTCTGAGAATGAGATTAGGGAAAAATACATTGGTTTGGCCATGTTAAAAAAAATTCTTACAACCTTTCAGTTAAAAAGCTCCAGTGTCTCCATGCTTTAGCGCAGGGGTTTGAAATTTGGCTTGGGGGTCACTGTGGTGTCAAGGATGTGCCTTTTGCTGTTCCTATAAAAATTTACCCAAATTTGGCCAACTGATGAGCCTTTGAAAAACCTCACTTTGCACATGCTTAGTAAAGTTCTTAGTTAGGGTTACCATCCGTCCGGGTTTCCCCGGACATGTCTGGCTTGTTCAGCTTTAAATGGCCATCCGAGGGGGATTTCTAATAAAGTAGAAATGTTCAGAATTTCCCCCTTCCCCTCATGCAGAGTGCAGGGCGAGTGGGGAGCAGGGGGCACAGAGGCTGCAGGGGCGGGGGGGTGCAGGGGCTGCAGGGAAAGGAGGAGCAAGGCAGGCAGGGGCATAGAGGCTGCAGGGGCAGTGGGGTGCAGAGGCTGCAGGGCGAGTGGGGAGCAGGGAAGCACTTAGCAACCCCCAACCAAGATCAGAGCGGGAGGGAGGAGGGGGAGTGGGGGGTGCTCAGAGGAGGGGGCAGAGTTGGGGCAGGGACTTTGGGGAAGGGGTTGGAATGGGGGCGAGGCCGGGGCCCCGTGGAGTGTCCTCTTTTGTAAATGTTTGAATACGGTAACCCTATCTTAGTTTACCAGCTAATGTCACCGAAGATTCCATCCGCACTGAACATGCTCCATTCCCTCACAGTTCTCACGTGTGAGCACATTTCACATGCACCGTCCCACCTGCACAGAGCAACCGAGCATGCTCCATCCTGGGGCCGCAGGGGCTGAGCAAGGTTTTCTTTGCAATTGCCCCTTCCTGCTCCTAGGGCCGGCAGCAATTTGGGCACAGGAGCTGAGAGCAGACGGCCTGTCTCCCCTGTGCAATCAGTCCCATCCTCCCTCACTGGCACCCAAGCAGCAAGAAGGAAAGGGAGGAACCAGCTTGACTGGAGTGCTGGGCGGGGGCAGGGGGAAGATATGGGGAGAGGAAAGTTGGAGGAGCCATGAGGAGAAGAGGGGCAAGAGCCCAGAGTGGGGCAGAAGCAGAGGGATTCAGGAGACAATGCAGGGCAATAGAGGGAGAGGGGGACAGACTGAGTGGGGGTAGCTGGGTCTGTAACCACTAGGGAACACTCCCTCCAGAGCTTGGAATTGAACCCAAGAGTCCTGAGTGTCTACATTCCTCTGCTGCCCGAAAATAGCTGGGAAACCTGCTAGCAAAGTCTCTTTCATCGCTCTCTGGTGCTTGCTCTACATAGAGGATAACAGCCAACTACTGCTACCGGTTGCTCTGTGAGCTGGGGTAGTAGAGGTCCGTGCCATGGATCTAAAGGTTAACTTTTAGGTTGCATGGGCAGCCTTCAGTCGAAAATTTCCCAACTTTGAATGCTTTGACTTTACAATCTTAATGTCCCTTTGATAGTTTTTAATGTAATTTGTTATCAGAGCCAAATATTCAGAGTCCAACCCCCCAGCAGTCCCGTTTGCAGGCAGCCTGTGCTCAGGATCACTGGACCCAATGCTTGCCAGTCATTTGTCATCTGCTTGTAGGTCCCCTGTTGGTGGAATGGCCCAGTTGGAGCGTTTTCTGGGAGGCGTGTTGGTACTTCAAGTCTCGGGTCTAGTTTCCAGTAATGCTCGGCTCCTTCCATGATTAGGAATGAGGCCAGCAGGGAATGTGAATACACGGAGACCCTGCCTGCCGTCGCTGGCTCCCGGCACTGACTCCATCTCTGCTTTCCTTTTCAGGGAAGATGCTGTTGCTCCAAAGACGCCTTCTTGGGGTAAAAGTTCCGGTTCTGACATTGTCTCCAAAAATGGTACCTTGTCGTCCGTGCACACGACCCGGGACCACAAACTGTACCCGTCCAAGCCCGCTTCAGACACAGCCTCCATCATCACCGCCGCCGGCAGCACAGTGGGCTACAGACCTCCCCATAGCCACCCGAGGAGCAGAACCCTGACGCCCACTCCCAGCTTGTCCAGCCAGAGCCTGCCCCTCTACTTCCCACCAGGAATGAACGGCGGCCATTACCCGAGCACTGTGCCAAGCAACAGGAGCGCTCTGCACAGGACAAATGGGGCACAGCCGCAGGCCCCCCGGCAGGAGCCCACTGTCCCTCAAGGGCTAACCACCTCTACCCTTACCAGAATGGGTGCGGTGCCAGTCATGGTGCCTGCCCAGAGCCAAGCAGGGTCTCTGGTGTAAGCATACAGCAGCATGGGTGCCCTCTGTATGCTGGAGAGACTGGGTAAATGGCCATTAATCCCAAGCAAAGCAGACTGGAAACATAGCGACCAAGCCACCTCCAAGCTCCTGTGCTTCAGGGCTGAGCGTGTGAGGGGGAGCTGTGCACACGGCATCATACACTGGCTGCGGGAGCTTCCCAGGGTCAGGCTTCCTCAGATATACACTCTGCCAGCTCCCAGTGTTATCCTTCCAAACGCCTTCCGGCCCTGGCCCACTCCCCCTGAGGGCTAGGAGCCAGCCCGGGTTCCCTCCGTGTGGGGAGGCCGCTGGCCAGCAGACTGTTTATTGAAGGAATGTCGCTGCTCTTGGTGTTGCTAGTTCCCTGCTGTGGACTTCAGCCCCTGCTGCTTCTTGTAGGACAGGGGTTTTCAACCTTTTTTTCAGCTGCGGACCCCTAACAAATTTCGGATGGAGGTGCGGGCCCCTTTGGAAGTTCAACCTGTGTTCTGCGGATATAGGTGTTGGAACAATGTGTACGGTGGGGGTGCTGAGAGCCATTGAACCAAACTGTAACCCCTGTGTATGATGGAAACCACATCAAGCCAGGGAGTGCAGTAGCACCCCTCACCCCCGTAGTTCCAGCACCTATGTCCGCGGACTCCTCCCATAGAAGTCTTAGACTGCAAACTGGCTGAACAGAATTCAACTGTAAACATTGCCCGTGCTTGGCATGGCATTCGCCACCACGGGAGAAAGGGCCCTGGGCTTGCATGGTAATGACAGCACTTCTGGGGTTTGGCCTGTGGGTGGGGGTATTCACAGACGTTTGGTTGATCAGAAAAACAGAATGCCTTTTCTGGGATCCGCGGCCCACAGGTTGAAAACCGCTGTTGTCAGAAAAGCCCTGCTGAGATGAGACGGTCTGAACCCATCCCAGGGATTTCAGCGTCAGGTAGAACTGGAACCTGTAAACATAGCGCTGCCCTTCCCTTGGGCTGGCACAGGGCAGGGCTGCAGCTGGGCTGACCCCAGCACAGGCTTGGTAATTTCCAGCCTGAGGGAGCCACCACCACGGGGCTTGAAAGATCCACTTGCTAGTTGTGGGGAGACCGGACTGCTCGGCCAATGGTGTCTGTGGGATTCAAGCTTCTGCTTCCACCTTGTGGCTGGGAGGGGGCCTCCCGCATGCGACCCCACATGGTGCCACTTTGTTGGTGCTTGGAGGGAGTTTACCCGCAGCTGGCAAATGCCATCCACAAGATGGCGGTCGGCCTGCGGCTTGCTTAGAGCAGCAGCCCAGGGGCTGAAGCGACTTGCTGGGGGAGAGGTGACATAGTGGAGAGTCCCCTTGCGCTATGAGGTCAGGGGGAGAGTGCCCCTTCCCTGTCTCCAGCCGGTGGAGGTGCAGGGCCTTGGCTGGGAGGGCTGTACGGATTCAGGGGCTTCGCCCCCGGGTCTTGCTGTGAAGACCTGCCCCCATTCTGGGTCTGCCCCGGCTTGTAGCTGCAGCCCTGTGGCTAGTAGGTGTCGGGCTCTGCTTGCCCAGACTGACACTCGTAGACCCTGTTCTGCCTAGGCCAAGGGATCCCGCCCCGCCCCACCCCACCCCACCCCATTGCCTGCTCTCTGAGTGCTCCAGCCGCCTGTTCCAAGTGTTGGGAGACAGGCCAGAGTCTCCCCTGGGATCTGTTCTCCTCCACTGGGACTCTCCATGGAGCTGCACTTTGTAAAGATCCCCCAGGCTCCTGCACCCGAGGCCCTGCCCTGCCACGGAGAACAGGGCCTCCGTGGCTTCCCTCCAGGGGATGGTTGTGAGCATGTGCTACTAACCTGCGTGTAACACTCTAGAAATAACCTTATAGCCTAATATCCTAACGACTGATTTCTAAGGACGCCTTCAGCATTTGAATTCATACTGTGCAATTATTACTTTGGTTTATTTAATGGACTCCTTAAATCTTGTGTATTCACTTTATTTTTTTGATAACACATAATTTATTCCTGTAGATACTAACCACTCTTCCAGCCTGGGCTGTACCCCTCTGATCCATCTCATGCTGGCTGTTTCTAGATGTCCATCAGACCCTTCTGTTGGGTGCGATGGGGAGGCACTGAAAGATTATTTTTCTGTACAATTTCAAAATGTAATATTTTTCATAAGTGATCATTAAAAGTGTTTCTGTTTTTGTATTTAAAATAGGGCCGGGCTAGCTGTGATTCTGGGAGGTGGGGCAAGCGGTAAACAGGAAGGGCTCAAGATCTTTGCCACTTCCTCTCGCTAGCTCTTTTTGTAGGTAAACAAAGCTGTATGCAAACTTTGTGCTAGTAGCTGCCACAGAGCAGCATCGACCATGTTAACAACACTGCTCCCTCAGCCAGGTCAGGTGCCTAATGCAAATGAACTGCAGTCAATCCTCCTTCATCCACAAACCAATGTTGTCTGAACCAAAGAAAGAAAAGTTCAGAGATAAGGGGCTGGCAGGAAAGGAGGAGTAGCTGGAACCAACTTATGGAAGCCACAGAACCTGGAAAGTCTAAGCCAGGGGTGGCCAACCTGAGCCTGAGAAGGAGCCAGAATTTACCCATGTACATAGTAATACGTCAGCAGCTGCCCGGTACCTCCCACCCACCAGCAGCCCCACCGATCAGCACCACCTCCTCCCTCCCTGCACCTGATCAGCTGTTTTGTGGTATGCAGGAGGAAGGGGAGGAGTGAGGGCATGACAGGCGAAGGGGTGGAGTGGGGGCTGAGCAATGAGCACATATATACACACACACGCCAGCACATTGGAAAGTTGGCGCCTGTAGCTCCAGCCCCGGAGTTGGTGCCTATACAAGGAGCCGCATATTAACTTCTGAAGAGTTGCATGTGGCTCCAGAGCCACAGGTCGGCCACCCCTCTGAGTCCTAGAAGGAAGATGAACTGTTCAGTGTAATACAAGGGGGATAGAACAAGGGTTACATAGGAAAAAGCTCCTATCAGCCACTCAGAGGGAAGGAAAAGCTAATTATCTGCTTGGACCAAACTGATTGCTCTTCTTAGCCCAAGCCAGGCCTCTGATCCACTATTCTCCTTGAAACCAGCCTAATGGGCTGCGAATTGCTGTACAGAGTCTGAGGGGAAATCTTAGCATAGAATATTAGGGTTGGAAAAGACCTCAGGAGGTCATCTAGTCCAATCACCTGCTCAAAGCAGGACCAACACCAACTAATTCATCCCAGCCAGGGCATTGTCAAGCCGGGCCTTAAAAACTTTTAAGGAAGGAGATTCCACCACCTCCCTAGGGAACCCATTCCAGTGCTTCACCACCCTCCCAGTGAAATAGTGTTTCCTAATGTCCAACCTAGACCTCCCCCACTGCAACTTGAGACCATTGCTTCTTGTTCTGTCATCTGCCACCACTGAGAACAGGGTTTCCTATCTATCCAGCTGCCTGTATGTCACCAGTGTCTGAGCACCTCACAGCCCCACATGGATTCATTCCCTCAACACTGATACAGAGGGCTGCATTATACATGTGGAAAACCAAGGCGCAGGGAGCAGAAGTGAATGGATGATGGTCGTAGAGGGAGTCCATGGCAGGTCTGGGAATTGAACTCTGCTCCTGTGTGCCTACATCCAGTGCCTTACCTGCCAGGCCACTCCCCGGAATGCTGAGTGGGTGACACGCCCAGAACTTCAGAGCTACGTGTGCAAGCATCACTCCCCAAAGAGGAGGAGGTCTCTTGTTTGCAGGGTTATTGTTACAACTCTAGATGAGGGAGAAACTAGAGCTGAGCAATAATTGATGTGTCGGTTTGGAGCCCAGCCCGAGAAAATCCCCTGTGACAGACCCAGACCAGTGGGGTACAGGAGTCTAGTAGAGGGCAAATATACTGGTCACTGGATGAGTAGTTTTCTGTTCCCTGAGTGACCAGAGCAGGGGCTGCACTAGAGTAATCAGGAACCTGCTAGAACCAGTTAAGGCAGGCAGGTTAATTAGGACACCTGGAGCCAATTAAGAAGAAGCTGCTCGAATCAATTAAGACAGGCTAATCAGGGCACCTGGGTTTTAAAAGGAGCTCACTTCAGTTTGTGGTGTGAGTGTGAGGAGTTGGGAGCAAGAGGTACAAGGAACTGAGAGGGTGTGCTGGTGGAGGACTGAGGAGCACAAGCATTATCAGACACCAGGAGGAAGGTCCTGCGGTGAGAATAAGGAAGGTGTTTGGAGGAGGCCATGGGGAAGTAGCCCAGGGAGTTGTAGCTGTCATGCAGCTGTTACAGAAAGCACCATAGACAGCTGCAGTCCACAGGGCCCTGGGCTGGAACCCGCAGTAGAAGGTGGGCCTGGGTTCCCCCCAAACCTCCCAATTGACCTGGACTGCGGGTTCTTCCAGCGGGGAAGGTCTCTGGTTTGTTCCCCAACCCACATGGTGAATCTCTGAGGCAAGAAAATCCGCCAATAAGCGCAGGACCCACCAAGATAGAGGAGGAACTTTGTCACACCCCGAAGAAATGTGCTTTGTGTCAAACCGAAACCTTTCAGTTTTTCTCACTCAACGAAAAAAACAAACAAAAAAACATCTCATTCAACCTGAAACGAGATGGGTTTGGGGTTAATTTTTGGATGGTTTTGCTCCCTTTTTTGTTGTTTTAAATATAGCAGCTAAATTTCCAAATGAAAAGTCAAAACCTTTTAATTTTGAAATGGTGCAAACTGGTTGGTTGGTTTGTTTAAAAAGGCAAATCTCCTTTTTTGGGGCTAAAACTATTCTCTGAATTCAGGCAGAAATTGTGAACCATTTCAGTGCCCTGAAAAATGCAGCTTTTGGCAAATCTGCTATTCATCAAGAAGCATTTGCCCGACTCTAGTAGCTGCACTTGCCAGCATTGGATGGTCCAACAACTTCCTGTCCACATTGACCTGTCTGACCCTGTGACCTCTCGTGAACCATCATTCATTCTCTATTCCTAGAGCATTCTAGTTACACTCTGATCCACTCTCTCTACTCCCCACTTGTTTTCTTTCTCTAACCAAACCGCTGGGGATATACTGGCCAGGAATAAATTGAGGCTGGAAATTAGAGGCAGGTTTCTAACCATCAGAGGAGGGAGATTCTAGAACAGCCTCTCCATAGCAGTGGGGGACAAGCCACCTGCCTCGTTTGAAGCTGGAGTTTGATAAGTTCATGAATGGGATGATATGGCAGGGGGGCCTGGATTTGCAGTGGTTGGACTCGATGACCCAGCCCTATATTCCTCTCCCACTCATTCCAGCTTTGCTCTGCCCTGTTGCCTCATCTCTCGGCTTGTTGGCTCTTGGAGGGGGAGACAGGACCTCACCTGTTTGTTAAGCATCAGGACATTTAAACCTCCCCACGCCACGGCTGCGTTTGCTGCCTGTGCAAAGCTGTGAATTCCCTTTTTGTTTCTAATACTAGCTCTTCAGTTGGCTGAGTAAAGCAAAGTCTTGCTCTTGGCTCGGTGGCATTGCTTTTGAACGCCGCATCTGATCAATTCCAAGCAATGGTCGAGGCAGCAGTGGCAGAACCGCATGGACTGTGATGAATTCTCCAGGTTTTGGACAAAAAAAGTCACTTTTTCGACATTGTCGGCAGAAAAGCCCCTCTTGGTCTGCCCAGCCCTACTGGACACAGAGACAGCCAGCTCCTTGTGGTACCACATGACAATCCTCGCTAGTGCTGCCCGTAGACTCATCTCCAAGGGCTTGGCGGACATCACTCAGAGTGGCCCCTGAGTGGTCACTGAGCAATGTCCCCATGGCATGGACAGGGAGACAATTTGGGGCTGGTTTTCCAGATGAAGTCAATGGGAGCTGTGGGTACGTAACGTCCCTGACAATCGGGCCTTGGATAATTGGCCCAAAGCCACATAGGTAGCAGCATTCAAACTCCGGTCTCCTGCCTGAGCCATAAGGCCCCACCCTCCGGGGGCAGGCACAGGGAGTACTGGGAACACAGGACATGCTGGCTGCTCTCTCATTTGGGAGCTCCTTGCCAGGTGTGTGGCTGTCTCTGATGGACCCGTGGCACTGTCTCTTTCTGAGGCTTCACCTGGCTGGAGTTGACTCAGCTCTTTTTTTCTTTGGGAGCGTCTCACTTGTAACAACCACTGTCAGCTACCCGGAAAGCACTGCTTTCCCTGTAATCCGTCATAGTGCTGGGCCTTTTCAATCTTCCTGCGGCACCTACCCAGCTCCTCTAAATGCACTCTCAGCCCATCAGCATAGCATTCACCCATGGCACCAGCCCTCCCAGACATGCCACCTATGGAAATGCTTCCCAGGAAGCAAAGCAGCACCTGTGCACGCCAGCTTCGCTCATACTGGCCTGCCAGAGTTGCAGACGCTCTGGCCGTTGTCCAAGGACAGCCTGTGTGGGATAAGTAGGGAGCTGCAGTGATCACCTCAGTGGAGCTAGGTTCCCCGTGCTGCTGGTGGAAGTGGAACCCATGTCACGGTGGTCCACAGAGAAAGCTGTGCATCCTTACTCATCTAAGTGCCACCTCTCTGGCTTTTGTCACTCATCACCTTCCAATCACACACCTCCCTGGCCCGCTTCCCTCCAGACCTTAATGTTTATGGAGCACTTATTGCCACGCTCTCAGTGCTTTTCCTGGACACTGGGCTCAAAGCTGCCTCCACCTCTCCTACCTGCAGCTGCTGGAAACACTGATGTAAATTCCCATTCAGCATCTTTGGTTCAGCTTTTGGGCTCAGGCAAAACTCCAACTCCCAGGAGAATTCCTGTTCCCGAACAGATTATAAAGGTACTTCTTCTGTGCAGGAGGAAGCATGGCCATAGGGCCGACACAGAGCTCGGGTTAGTCTCTGTGTCTGACCATGGGCAAGCCACTGTCTCTATGGCTCCACTCCCACCTTTGTTTTAAAAGGGTGGATACCTATTGCACAGGGGTATTTAACCAATGAAGCCAGGCCTGACTGGGAAGTGCTTTGAGAGCCTGAGATGGAAGCACTAGGAATGCAAAGTGGTCCTGATGGTTGCAGAGAGCTAGTAGTCCCAGAGAGCCACATTCAAGCTCTTGTCCCATGGGTGCTGAGGACACCATCTGCCTGGCCCTATGACACACAATCTTGCTTGCCAGCATCAGTGCA
The DNA here is from genome assembly GCF_013100865.1 of Trachemys scripta elegans. Taxonomy (NCBI): domain Eukaryota; kingdom Metazoa; phylum Chordata; order Testudines; family Emydidae; genus Trachemys; species Trachemys scripta. Next base: position 2,307,856 of record NC_048318.1, read on the forward strand.
TCACTGCTTTGTGCCTCACTCCCCCAGCCAACCAGCTGGCTCTGTCTCCCTCTTTGTGGGTGTCCCAGCATCTGGTGCCACTATCCCCTGCCGAGTTCTGAAGCTTCCATGAACTGGGGGATATCTAACAACTCCATCCCATTGCTTTGGCTTCCAAAGCTGGTGCCAAGCAATAGAGTCAAGAGTAATTGGGATTCATGACCAAGCCCCTCGCCCTGATAAACACCCTTTGCCTGCAGCATAGGAAGTGTGTCTCTGCATGCTGGCTCTTGTGGTCATGGCATACTCTCAAAGAAGGAGAAACAAAACATTGCAACCTTCAAGGAAGAGCAGCTCTGTAACACAACTGTATTGCTTAGAATACAGAACCGTAACACGCAAGCCAAATACAGAGAGAGACGAAGCAGGCTGAACCCTAAGGCAGAGAGGCACAAGTCACCCCATCTTGCTCTTTTGTTGATGGCCCATTGAGGTCCCAGATCACACAGCTTTCCTCAGAGGCCCCTAGCCTGCAAGCAGGATCAGGAAACCCCTTACATGTTTACAGTAACAGCTTTTAATCTAAACGCAGTTTTCAATGCATGACATCTCTTCACCTTTCCACACTGGATCTGACACAAGGGCCCTGCAGGCTCCCATTTCCCAGCAGGGCTCCTGGGCACTTCCTTCCATTACGGACAGACGGCCTTTGGACTGAGCTGCTTTCAGAATGGGACCACCTGTGTTGTGGCTGGCCTCACAGGAGTCTGTCCCCATGGCAGGGCATGCTCCCTCTCTCTGCTCATGGCCCTGACTGGTCGCTCAGCACCCGTGATGTGCTATCACACTTACCCCGCACACACGCTGTTCTCAGCGCGCTGTAACTGGTCTGGCCAGGCCAGGCCCGGAAGCCCCCAAGGATCCCACTCAGGGTCATTCAGCGGCTTGCTGCTGGGACAGCGCGTTGGAGGTCAGGCAGCATCCCCCCCACCCCTGCTCCTCCTCACGCCGCTGAGCAGGAACGGAGCTCTGTCTGAAAAGCTGCGTGCTACCGCCCAGCCGAGCATTGTTATTTAGTAAATCTGTTTTCCAGCTTATCTGGGCAGCGCTGTTTGCGCTGGTGGGGTTTGGGTGGAAGCGGCAGGCACTGGTTTTGGAGCGCTGTTAATTTTTAACCACCCCAGCGCTGTTCTTTCCTGGCTGTAGGAACCAGCTTTCCCTTTTCAGAAGGACCCCAATCTTCCAATGGCCATTCTCCCTCGAGCCCTCAATGCTGTACGGGAAGAAGGGGTCCCATGCCTTCGAGCCAGGTCCTTCCTCTGGGACTCCTGCCTCCCCCTTCCCTCCACGCGTGCACTGCCCCTACCCCTGAAACCCCGGCAGTGCCAAGGGGTCCCTGGGCGGTGCCACGGGGCAGGCGGTGGGCTGAAGGCGTTGCTGAGTGGGGGCCACAAGAGCGTGGTCAGTGTGGCACAGCGTGCGATTAGCAGTGGCTGCCTCTTGCGTGAGTCAGAGCTTCACACCACTTGTTTGCTTTAGCTGAGGTATAAGATAAAGAGCAGTCGCGCTTGCTGGACAGTTTCAGCTCTAAGCAGAAAGGTGACATGGCCAGGACCAGGCTCCCCAGCCCCCCGCTCTGCTGTTTGGCTTTGACCTTCTCCGCATTCTTTGGTGAGTAACCAATGGCCAGTGGCTTGTGGCCATGGGCTTTTCATGGGTGTGGGTGCCCAGGCAGGGATCTCAGTTGGGGCTATTCGTGGGGCTGGGTGTCAGCTCTGTTTGTTCCCGCTTGCCCAGTCCAGGCAGTAGAGGAGGGCTGCAGAGCCTGGCTCGTGGCTCTGGAAGCCTCGGCACTGGGGCAGAATGCGAAAATCCTCGGCACAGTCCTGCAGCTTCCTCCCCCTGTCTTAACGGGAAGGCTTGCATGGCTGGCAACCCTAGTGCTTCCCTGGGACACCTGCCTTGTGCCCTAGTTATGCTGACCCTAGCGACCTGCAGCTAACCCTGTATGTCCCAGTACGCTCCAGCCAGAGCAGGGCCTTCTTCACATCTGGTCACATGCTGGGAAGCGCTCTGTCGCTCGTGCTGCGTCCTTGTTTGAGGAACTTGTCACGTACGGTTTCAGATTCTGCATCTTCCACCCTTTGTGAGAGTGCTGAAAATCTGGGAGTCCAACCGTCCAGATCAGCCTAGCTGGCCTGAGCCAGGACCTTCCCAGCCCTCGCATCCCTGGAGTCTTCTACAATCCCCATGTTGGAGGTGCCTGGAGTTGGCTGCCTTCCAGCTGCCAAGCCCTTGCTGGCCAGCCATGCCCAAGTCATCCCAACCGCAGAGCAAACAGGGCAGCACAGACTTGGGAAAGCAGGACGGGTCCTACCAGGCCTGTAGCTTTGGGGTTAGAGCAGGAAGGCACTAGTGGGATGGAAGGAAGATTGAGCCAGGGAAGCAGGAGTGCGTGCGGCTGTGCCCTGATCGGGAGGGTGATTTGGTGAGGGCTGGGGCCGTGTGTGTGTGTGTGCAGGTGCGGGGGAGGGTGAGACATCAGCAATGAGGGTGTGTGGGGGGGTGATTTGGGGGAAAAGGGGGGCTGTTTGCAACACACCTCGGTTGCACCTTGTCTTCAATTGAATTGCAAGCTTTTGGCAGGGACTGAGCAGGAGCTGTGCGCAAAGTGCGGGGGGTGGGAAATCAGGCTTAGATTGGCAAGTTCATCGCAACCGTAACCATGGCGAGCTGAGCCGCTCCCTAACAACAGGAGCAGGGTGGGAAGGGCAGCGAGAGAGAGAAAGAGGGAACCAAAATCATGGATTAGAAAAGTCACTGGAGTGAGTTATGTAAGGAAAGAGACGATGGGGGAAGGAAGTGAAGCCCAGGAGCATGGGAAGCAGCTGGCTCATGTACCCCGATATGTGCAGCATCTGTGATGTTCTGTACCTCGTGGGAACACTCTACACCCCCGTGTTCATCCTTCATCCAATGCAAAATTTGTCATGGGTGTCTTCGGAAGGCTCATGATGCACTGAGCATTGTTGTTATAGTGATGTCATAGGTTATAATTTCATGTATATAGTTATGAGGCTGAAAATGTGCCCGCATGGCTTAAAATAAGCCCAGGCAAAAACTCTCCAAGAGCAGAGAGGCAGTTCACACCTCATCAGGGCATGTATGGGACAAACCCAGCCCAGCCTCACAGGAACAAATGACGCTGGCCTAGGCAGCAACAAGAGGATCGGTTGGACTCTTGAGTGAGTCAGCCCCCTTCCTTTAGCCAGTTTGGGACTGCGATGAAGTAATGCTCACCTGACTCTGAAGGAGGTGGGGCAAAGCCAAGAGGGAAGAAAGAACATGATAAAAGGGAGAGATGTTTGCCATGCTCTTCCTCTCTCTTCCACCTCCATCTACAGACCCCCACCACCCAGCGACTGAAGCGCTGATCAAATGGGAGAGCCTGGCTGAAGGCAACCAGCCAGCCTGTGGTGAGAAGCATCTAAGTTTGTAAGGGCACCGAAAGTGTTAAGATCAGCATAGAATGCGGTTTGCTTTTATTTCATTTGACCAAATCTGACTTGTTGTGCTTAGATTTTAAGTGATTATAAGTCAATCTTCATAGTTAATAAATCTGTTTATTCTACCTGAAGCAGTGCATTTGGTTTGAAGAGTGTCAGAGACTCCCCTTGGGATAACAAGCCTGGTACATATCCATTTCTTTGTTAAATTGACAAACTCATGTAAGCTTCCAGCGTCCAGCGGGCATAACTGGACATTGCAAGACAGAGGTTCCGAGGGTTATGTCTGGGACCGGAGATATTGGCTAGTGTCATTCGCTTGCAAGTAGCTGGGAGCAGCTTCCATGCCAAAGGCTGTGCGCGAAAAGCCCGGGGGTGGGGGTTCTCACAGCAGAGTAGGGTAAGGCCATAGGCGCCCCCCGCCCTGGCCCTGCTCCGACTCCACCCTTTCCCTGCCCCTGCCCTGCCCCCATTCCAACCCCTTTCCCAAAGTCCCCACCCCAATTCCGCCCCCTCCCTGCCCCTATTGGACCCCTTCCCCAAATCCCCGCCCCAGTCCCGCCTCTTCCCTGAGCGCGCCGCATTCCCCCTCCTCCCCACACTTGCTGTGCGAATCAGCTGTTTCGCTACTCAAGTGCTGGGAGCCAGGAGGAAAAAGCAGGCAGGCAGTGCGCCCAGGGGAGGAGGCAGAGGCAGAGTGGAGGAGGAGGTGAGCTGGCGGGGGGAGCGGGGAGCTGCCGGTGGGTGCTAAGCACCCACCAATTTTTCCCCGTGGGTGCTCCAGCCCCAGAGCACCCAAGGAGTCAGCACCTATGGGTAAGGCTGGCTCCCAGAGTCAAGGATTGGAGTGTCCTAGCAGATCACTGATCCAGATAACACCGGAGGGGAATGTCACAGCATCCCAGGGCTTAAAGTTATTGATGAGTTGGTCCAAGCATGTTCCCGCCTCACTTCCCTTCCTCCCTGCTGGACACCCACGCTTCATAGAATCATAGAATATCAGGGTTGGAAGGGACCTCAGGAGGTCATCTAGTCCAACCCCCTGCTCAAAGCAGGACCAGTCCCCAACTAAATCATCCCAGCCAGGGCTTTGTCAAGCCTGACCTTAAAAACTTCTAAGGAAGGAGATTCCACCACCTCCCTAGGTAACCATCCCCCTTTGACTTTCAAACCATGCGTCACCCTCACTCCATGGTGCTGGACCTGGCTCACAGGCGCTGCAGATGTGCCTCGCCTTCCTTTCCTTTTCGCAGAAATACTGGTGAATGTGGTGGTGAAGCTCTTGATACACGTTTGCAATCGACGAGTATTTACTACATGACACAGACCTAGCGTGGGATGTATGGAAACCTCAGTATGCCAAAAATCAACAATGTGATGAGTAGAAAAGTCCAAAATCTAGTTAATATAGAACATGATCAAAACAGCAGCACTGGGATTGCGACCCCAGACCAGACTCCTAGCCCGCATGCTGTGGCCAGAACCAGCGGCTTCAGAGGATGGAACAAGATTCTGATCATGCATCTGAGCACCTCCTCCATGTCAGCTGTCTCCTTCCGGAGATGGGGTGACCAGAACTAGGCGCAGTGGGCAGGGGCACTGCTGAGAATGGCAGCATGATCTCAGTGTTGTTTTATAGCACTCTTCATGCTTTTCTGACCACTACGGCACAGTGAATGGAGGTTCTCATTTTGCTCGCCACAGTGAGTCACAGGTGTTAAGGGCAGACGACGGCACCATTAGATCATTTAGCCCGGCCTCCTGCATGACACAGGCCATTAACTGTCACCAACTTACCCCTGTATGGAGACCAATAGCTGGTGTTTGTCTAAAGCATCTTCCAGAAGGCGCCAGGCTGAATGAGAAGACAGCAAGAGACGGAGCATCCTCCCCTTCCCTGGGGAGTTGTAGTAATGGTTAATCACCTGCACTGTTAAGTTTGGATCTTAATTTGAATTTGTCAGGCTTCGGTGTCTAGCCATTGTCTCTTGTTCTGCCTTTCTCTGTGCATTAAAGAGCCATTTAGTACCTGTTGCTTTCTCCCCAGGAAGGTGCCTTATTCACTGTCATTGTTACACTCCCAGTCCAGGGATGGTTTTAAAACTGAGGTTTTATTAAACTTAATATAAAAACCAAACTCCAAAACCATGCAGCCTGCACAAGCCCCACGCCAGCTCAATCTCCCCGGGGACACCACAACCGCTCTGCGACCAGCCCTCGCTTCCTGACTGCTCTTTCTCTCTTCAGCTGGGCTCCAGACCTTAGAGCAGCGGTCGGCAACCCTTCAGAAGTGTGCCGAGTCTTCATTTATTCATTCTAATTTAAGGTTTCCCATGCTGGTAATACAGTTTAACGTTTTTAGAAGATCTCTTTCTATAAGTCTATAATATGTAACTAAACTATTGTTGTATGTAAAGCAAATAAGGTTTTTAAAATGTTTAAGAAGCTTCATTTAAAATTAAATTAAAATGCAGAGCCCCCCAGACCAGTGGCCAGGACCTGGGCAGTGTGAGTGCCACTGAAAATCAGCTTGCGTGCCGCCTTCGGCACGTGTGCCATAGGTTGCCTACCCCTGCCTTAGAGAGACAGGGCACAGGTCAATTAAAACCATTATTCCCCTATGAGTGCTACATTTCTCCCTCATAAATATTATGTCGGCCTGACATGTCAGCTAACAAAACAGGTTGACGCATACAGATCTGGTGCTATAATATTTGATTTCCTCCTCAAACTGTGGCCAATAAAACCCATCTCTTGTGAGACTTATTACCCGCTCTATGCATCCGATGAAGTGGGCTGTAGCCCACGAAAACTTATGCTCAAATAAATTTGTTAGTCTCTAAGGTGCCACAGGTACTCCTGTTCTTTTTGCGAATACAGACTAACACGGCGGCTACTCTGAAACCCATCTCTCCAGGCAGTTCTCGCTATACCTGCCTTTAGTATTTTTCAGGTAATACCAGTTAATTTTGTAACTTGGTTTCTGATCAAGTATCCAAATGCAATCAATATCACTCACACCTCAAAGCAGAGACCTTCTACCACATCCTCCTGTGTTCTTTTGTTCTCCCTGGACTTACAATGGAGAATTTTAGCAATCACTGGATCTTCTTTCTGAGGCGCCAAAATGTCTTCTCAGGAAATAGACTGGAGGGTGGATTTAATGCCCATGGAGAAGTCTCCTACTGCCAAAGAATTGGCAGTAACGGCTGCTAACCAAGCTACCTTGCCACCTCTTTGTACATCCAAGGGCTGTAGAACAGCCTTAACGACATTACTTGTTTCTTCTGTGCAGCCCATCGTATTGTTTTCCTGGGGGCGTTCTGGATACAGCATTTGCCTCTGGGTTAGATTTCCCTGAATGATATTTGATTTTGAAGTTAGTCAGATAATTCTGCAACCCACTGATGTGCTCTGGCATTCAACCTGGCAGAAGTGAAGACATAGGTTAATGGGTTGTTATTGCTGTAAACTGTGAAGGATTGCTAATGAGACTATGTGCTGGTGCTTCAGAAGAATTGCAGCAGTGGTGTTTGACTATCTCCTCAATAACAATGTAACCAGGGATCAGTTCTCCAGTTTTTGTGGACTGACCAGCACAGTGATAGTCAAGATGTCATCATCTTTGCTTAATTGGAACTGGACTTATAAGGGATTTCAGTTCCATTGCAAGCTCTAAGATCAAGCCCATCTTTTATTTCTAATAACTCTTCAAGCTTCCTAAAATGTGTCACTGGGAGATTTATCTTCCATCCACTACATAAGAACGGCCATACTAGGTCAGACCAATGTTCCATCTAGCCCAGTACCCTGTCTTCCGGCAGTGGCCAATGCCAGGTGCTTCAGAGGGAATGAACAGAACTGGGCAATTATCAAGTGATCCATGCCAGGTTGTTCACTCCCAGCTTCTGGCAGTCAGAAGCTAGGGACACCCACTGCACAGGATTGCGTTCCTGACCATCTTGGCTAATGACCATTGATGGACCTATTCTTCATGAACGTAGCGAATTCTTTTTTTTAACCCACTTTCAGCCTTTACAAGATCCCCTGGCAATGATCCACAGGTTGACTGTGGGTTGGGTGAAGAAGTACTTCCTTTCATTTGTTGTAAACCTGCTGCCTATTAAAATTAACAAGTTACCCCCGTTCTTGTGTTATGTGATGAGGTAAACAACACTTCCCTATTCACTTTCTCCACGCCAGTCATGATTTGATAGACCTCTACCATATTCCCCCTTAGTTGTCTTTTTTCCAACTGAACAGCCCCAGTCTTTTTAATCTTTCTTCAGATGTAAGTTGTTCCATACCCTTAATTAATTTTGTTGCCCTTTTCTTCACCTTTTCCAGTGCTAATATATCTTTATGAGATGGGACGACCAGAACTGCAAGCAGTATTCAAGGTGTGGGCGTACCAAGAATTTACATAGTAGCATTAAGATATTTACTGTCTTATTATCTGTCCCTTTACTTGTCGTTCCTAGCATTCTGTTAGTTTTTTTTATTGCCACTGTTCATTGAGCCGATGTTTTCAGAGAACTATCTAAGTGACTCCAAAATCTCTTTCTTAAGTAATAACAACAGCTAATTTAGACCCCATCATTTTATATGTATAGTTGTGAATGTCTTCCAATGTGCATTACTTTGCATTTATCAACATTGAATTTCATCTGCCATTTTGTTGCTCAGTCTCCCAATTTTGTAAGATCCGTTTTTAACTCCTCATAGGCAGCTTTGAACATAACTATCTTGAATAATTTTGTATCATCTGCAAACTTTGCCACCTCACTGTTTACCCCCTTTTCTAGATCATTTATGAATTATGTTGAACAGCACTGGTCCCTGGGGGACCCTTCAATTTACCTCTCTCAACTGTGAAAACATTTATTCCTACCATTTGTTTCCTAACCAATTACAATTTAACCAATTACTGATCCATGAGAGGACCTTCCCTCGTATCCCATGACAGCTTACTTTGCTTAAGAGCATTTGGTGTAGGACCTTGTCAAAGGCTTTCTGAAAATCCAAGTACATTATATCCACTGGATCACCCTTGTCCACGTTTGTTGATCCCCTCAAAGAATTCTAATAGATTGGTGAGGCATGATTTCCCTTTACAAAATCTATGTTGACTTTTCCCCAACATATCATGTCCATCTATGTGTCTGATAATTCTTTACTATAATTTCAACCAATTTGCCTGGTCCTGAAGTTAGGCTTACTGGCCAGTAATTGCTGGGATCACCTCTGGAGCCTTTTCTAAAAATTGGCATTACATTTAGGTACCTTCCAGTCATCTGGTACAGCGGCTGATTTAAAGACTAGATTACATACCACAGTTAGTAGTTCTACAATTTCATATTTGAGTTTCTTCCCGAACTCTTGGGTGAATACCATCTGGTGACTTATTACAGTTTAATTTATCAATTTGTTCCAAAAATCCCTCTATCGAGAACTCAATCTGGGATAGCTCTTTTGATTTGTCTCCTAACAAGAATAGGCTGGAATGGTGGTGGTGCAGGGTCTGGCTGGAGTCAGGGGACAAAGAGACTTGGCTGGGGCGGCGCATGACTACCATGATGGGGTGAGAGGCTGAAGATCCTCACTGGAGTGAGAGAAGATAGGAGCCCAAATGATTGGACAACAGTATACGATTCACCTAAAATAGAATAAAAAATAGAAAAAATAATACATTTATAAAAAGTGCAAAATAAATTTAAAATAGTAATAATGAATAAAATACAAAAATATTAACAGACTTAAAAAAAGTAAAATAATAAAAACTGAAAAATAAAAGAATTGTAAAATACATAAAAACCATAAAAGGGGAAATAAAATTAAAAGAAACTTAATATCTATCTATCTATCTATATACATATATAAACAATAATAAAATAAAAAAGGAAATACAAGTAAAATATATTAAAAAGGTAAAAATATAACTACTAAGAAAAAACATACACACAAAAAGAAGTACAATTGTAAAACCGAGGGCGAGAGTCCATGGGGCTTGTGCTCCTATATCATAGGTGAGGAGCTCCGATATGTGCCCCCGTGTCCTCCTCTCTGTCCCCTGTGTGGACAGGGCTAGACAGCAGTCTCACTCCGGCCATGTGGCCACCCCAGCCTGGGAGTGAGGGGCGGCGCCCTCCCGGGCTTCTGGACCCACAGACAAAGCCCGGGGGGAACCACTCCCATTTATACTTGCTGGACACAAGGCTCTTGCTCGTGTTGTACAGGAGGCTAAGCGACCCCCCTGTTATACACTGAGCAATGAGGGCTCCCTCCATGTGGGGCAGAGGCGATACCCTGCGCTCCAGGGACGAGGTAGCTGGTGGACAGACCCCGCTGGAGCGGGGAATGTCGGCAGGCGCCACTCTGCCTTGGACGGAGTCATCTCCACTTGAGCAAGCGAGACTCCCCACAACCGCCAGGCACCTCTTCCGTCAGTGGACGGTGACCCTGACTCCGAGAGAGACCCCCGGGAGAGCGAGAGAGAGACGGGGTGTCCCTCGGCTGGGCCCCCTGGGGCGAGATTCAGCCCAGCCGCAGCGGGGTACACAAGGTACTAGGTGGAGAGGGGAAGGAGAGAGAGAGCCAGGCTGGAGGCCTCCGGGCTCTGCTCCCCACTCTGCACCAGCCTGAGTGGGGGGCCTCAGGGCTTTTCCCAGCATGTACCCAGCTCACCCAACCTTGTGTCATGGGACTGGGCCAAGCCTTCGGAATGAGGGGAGAGAAAAGGGCAACGCTGCCTCTGCCCGGGCTGTGCAGGGAATCACCCCGCCCTTCTGGAACTACCTCTGGGGACCCGGCTGGGATTGTAGCTCATTGAGACTTCCAGAGCCTGGCCCCATTGCGGTCACTCCATGAGGTAGAACAGAAACACCTGCCTTTAAAATTCAACTGTATCTAGGGTGACCCCACCTGTATTTCAAGTTCCGTAATAGAGGACACTGCTGCGGGGGGAGGGGGGAAGCTCGAGGGGGTATTTTGGGGTGCTGGAGGGGTGTGTGTGTACTGGGAGATGGTATTTGGGAGGTGCTGGACAGAGTATTTGGGGTGTGTAAGAGCAGGGGTGCCTCTCGGGACCGGGGGACCTCCCGCAGGCCCTCAGGGCGACCGGCAGACAGCACCCCAGGCAGGCGCTTGCTGCGCTGGTGCCTGGAGCCGCCCCTGGTTGTCCCCCATAACGTCCATTCTTCTCCCCCGCACACCCCACGGAGCACTCCCCTTTTCTCCCCCCCCCCCCAAGGAGCACCCTTCTCTCTCTCTCTCCTCCCCTCCGGCAGGGCTGGGTTGGGGGAGGGGTTGGGGGGGAGGGGGAGGCTAGCTGGCTGCCTGCTGAGGAATGAAAGTGAAAGTACCTCACTTCCTCGGCAGCCAGCCAGGATTGGAATGGTCACGTGTGGCTGGGCTGGGGATAGCCAGATCGCATGTGTGAAAAATCAGGACGGGGGGTTGGGATAGGGTGAGCAGATGTCCCACTTTTATAGGGACAGTCCCAATTTTGGGGTCTTTTTCTTATATAGGCTCCTATTACCCCCCCACACCCCCTGTCCTGATTTTTCACACTTGCTGTCTGGTCACCCTAGGTGTGGGTAATTGGTGCCTATATAAGACAAAGCCCCAAATATCAGGACTGGCCCTATAAAATCAGGACATCTGGATCTGGTCACCCTAGCTGGGGAGCGCGTCTCTCCCCCGGGCTGGCAGCGACCCATCTCATCCGGGGGGAGCTGCGCAGGGCAGGATGAGCTGCTGTGGCTCCATGGGTGCCCCGTCCCTGAGATCAGATGCTGGGCTAACTTCACCATGGTCTGTGGGGCTGGCGGTGGTGCCCATTGGCGTGTGATCGGACCTGAGGGTTTGCTGCTGCTGTTGCCACTCTGCACCCCAAGAGGTGGATTTTGGGGTCCTGCAGTTTTCCACCGATCTCCTCCTCTATTGCAGCTGTTGGACCAGCAGGCTGGGGGGTGAGCCAAGCATGAAAGCAGGACTGTGTTGCCATTTAGATTGTCATTTAACAACTTTGTTTGCCAAAAATGCTTGCTAACAATCCCTGAATTCAATTTCAATATATTTTTTTTAAATCAATATCTTAGCCAAAAACAGAAAATTAAGTTGTTGACAATTATTTGTGACAAGTTTGGTTTGGGGCAGGGAGTGGGCCAGTTTTCATCAGAGAAACAAAAACTGTTGACTGACTTTCCTATAGCCTGTTACTGCTAAATAGAGCCTCCGACAACTGTAATCTGCTCATCCCCTTACTAGTGTACAGAGCAGGGGTCGGCAACCTACGGCACACGTGCCAAAGGTGGCACACAAGCTGATTTTTGATGGCACGTCGCGGCGGGCTGAGCGGCTCAACCCACCTCTGCTCTGGGGTTCCGGCTGCTGCCCCATTGCCAGCCGGGGTCCCAGCCGCCGGCCCCACTCAGCGCCTGCTGCTGGCCTGGGGACCCCCAAGGAACCCCAGGCTGGCAACGGGCTGAGCAGGCCGGCGGCTGAGACCCCGTCTGAGCCACTCAACCCGCTGCCGGCCTGGGGTTCCATTCACTCAGCCGGCAGCGGACTGAGTGGGGCCGGTGGGGGGCTGAGTGGGGCCGGCGGCGGGCTGAGCGGGGCCGGCGGCTGGGACCCCGACTGGCAAGGGGCCGGCAGCCGGAACCCCAGAGTAGCAGCAGGCTGAGTGCTGCCGGCACCCCAGACTGGCAACGGACTGAGCCACTCAGCCCCCCCGCCGGTCCCGCTCAGCCCGCCAGCGGCCCGCTCAGCCTGCTGCTGGCTGAGTGAATGGAATCCCAGACCGGCAGTGGGCTGAGTAGGGCCAGTAGCTGGACCCCAGACCGGCAGTGGGCTGAGCGGGGCTGGTGGCTGGAACCCCAGACAAGGATCCCAGGCAAGGATCACACTAAATTGATAAGATCTGCATTTTAATTTGATTTTAAATGAAGCTTCTTAAATATTTTAAAAACCTTATTTACTTTAAATACAACAATAGTTTATTTATATAATATAGACCTACAGAGAGACCTTCTACAAATGTTAAAATGTATTACTGGCATGGGAAACCTTAAATGACAGTGAACTTGGCACACCACTTCTGAAAGGTTGCCGACCCCTGGTATAGAGTGACCATATGTTGTACTAAGATTCTCTTGCTTTTTTTCCCAGTGAGTCAGTATAGCTTTTGCCAGCCCAGAGGTTGGGCAGCCAGTGTCTTACATTTTCACAATGTTTTGTCCAACTTTCATAAAGTAAATACATGGTTAATACGAGTTAAAAAGGCCAGGGACACGTCCTTGTGAAGAATCTGTGTAGCAGATCATGCTAGAGCTGTGACAATGTCAGTTTTTGATGGAACTTTAGAGGCAGTGATTTATCATGTATTTCTGGCAGTGCCCAAAATGTGCTGCTATTGCTAATGTCTTTCCAAACAAAAATGAGGCACAATAGGACTTCTGTAACATTTCTGTGCTACCTT
>NC_048318.1:2335774-2364523 GCF_013100865.1 Trachemys scripta elegans
CAGGGGACAGGGAGCAGAGGGGTTTAGATGGGTTGGGAGTTCTGGGGGGGGCTGTCAGGGGGTGGGGAGTGGTTGGATGGGGCGTGGGAGTCCCAGGGGTCTGTCTGGGGGTGGGGGTGTGGATAAGGGTTGGGGCAGTCAGGGGACAAGAGGCAAGGAGGCTTAGATAGGGAGTGGAGTCCCGGGGGGCAGTTAGGGGCAGGGGTCCCAGGAGGGGGCAGTCAGGGGACAAGGAACGGGGGAGGGTTGGGGGTTCTGGGGGGGCGGGAAGTGGGAGGGGCAGGGGCGGGGCTAGGGCGGGGCTCCTCCCGTCCTCTTTTTTGCTTGTTGAAATATGGTAACCCTAGTTCAGTGACACTGCACAGATCAGTCTATAAGGGATCCGCTTGGCCAGTGCTTCGTACGGCACTCACAAGTACAACTGTGTGATGGCAGCAAGGGGAACCCTTCAGACTTGGCTTGTTTTCAGAGCTCACTGAGATTCCATGAGAGGCACCGGCCAGATTGCCCCAAAGGGCAAAATCCATCCAAGGCAGGCCCGCCATCAGCGCAGACTTCCCCGTCCCCCACCAACACGCTTCCTCCCTGACCTACAGCGTAGACGGGAGTTCAGTCTGTGCTTAGCGTCTCCGCCAAGGCTGCGGACGGAAGCTAGTCTCTAGTGTGGGGATGTGGACGCCAGTTCCCCAGAAACTGAACTGCGATCCACCAGCTCATTTCACATAGGCCGCCGAACAGCCACCCGGGGGGATGGCTGTCAGTCACTGCTGATCCGGGGCAGATTTGAGCAAAGTTGAAAGGCTCTTGCTGACAACCCCCCCCATTTCCATCCTGCTCCCAGGGGCTTGTCATCTTTGGGCAAGAGACACAGCTGCTGAAGCACGGATCTGCCCAGACATGCTGTTATCAGCACAGGCAGCTGGTGGGGCTTTGAGAAGCAGGTGGCTTTGTGCAGCTAACACGTCTTTAAGGTCTGGGATGTAGAATTCACCGAGAGGTCCCAGGTGCACCTGGAGTTGAAGTTTGAGAATCAGGCACTGCAATTGTGCAGCCTCCGACCTGAGGGTACTTGCCGCTAGACTGGAAAACATGTGGCACCGTGGGGCTGGCGGGAAGGATGGGGCAGGTGATGGGGTCATAGGTTTTCTCTGTCTCTAACTGACCTGATGGAGTGATTGTGGTTTCCCATAGGGAGGCTGGCAAGCCCCTCGGTACACAGGTGTCACTCTGCACCAGTGTGCTTTGTTAAAGGGACGGAGGGCCACATCCTTAGCTGGTGTCGGTTGTGTTCATGGATGCTGATGGAGCTCAGCCAGTTGGTGCCAGATCGAGCTGATGAGTTTCCTGTTTGTTTACAGGGAGGATGCCACTGCCCCGGGGATCTCAGACACCTCCTTGCAGAGACAAGACAGCGACCCCGGGAGCCGCTTCCTGGAGCAGCCGGGGTCAAGGCCAGAGTCTGTCAGCACCACCAAGTCCAGACTCAACATGGTTGTGTGAGCGGGGGGCGGTGCTGGCTCCTGTTCAGCTCAGAAACCTCAGCTGGATTTTGATACATGACCCCCTTTTTTTTTTTTTTAAATAATTAAGGTTTTTACTGTCTCCTATTTACTGCCCGGGGGAATAATGCAGGAACCTGTCGAATAGCCTAGTAAACTCTTCCTCTGTTGTACACTTCACCTGGGTTGGGACGCATCAGTCAGTATTTCTACGTAACCACTGAGTATGCAAATCAATGTACCCTGATTGGCTGACACAGAGAGGTTTTGTATGGCTATTTCACAGTAACCGTGTTGTGTCTCCATTGGCCTCTGTTCTGACTGGCTCCAGGACTTGGCATTTCCATTGTCTCCTTGGTGTAGCTGGGGCCAGGGCCGGCTCCAGGCACCAGACAACCAAGCACGTGCTTGGGGCGGCCAATCTTGGGGTGGCGGGGGGCAACGCGGTGTGGCGCTCGGCGGGGAGGCGGGTTCCGGTGGCACGGCGCTCGGCGGGGGGTGTTGGGCGGCGCAGCACTCAGCAGGGGGTGTTTGGTAGTGCTCCGCGCGGGGGGGGGGCCTTCAGCAGTGCAGCGCTGCGTGGGGGGTGGAGGTGTTCGGCGGCATGGCGCTTGGTGGGGGTTTCGGCGGCGTGGCGCTACGTCGGGGGTGGGGGTGTTCAGCGGCGGGGGGCGAGGGGTGTTTGGCAGCGCTCTGCGCGGGGGGGGTTCAGCAACGCAGTGGGGGGGGGGGGTTGCACGGCGGGGGGGGGGGGGGGGTTAGCGGGGGGGGGCGGGGGGGAGTTTCGGCAGCGTGGCACTCGGTGGGGGGGTGTTATGGCGGGGCGGCACTTTTTTTTTGCTGCTTGGGGTGGCAAAAAAGTTAGAGCCGGCCCTGGCTGGGGCAGAGAGAGGCCAGCGGGACCTGAGTGAAGGGACGATAGCAACCAGCTGTGTTGAGGGCGGAGGGATAGCTCAGTGGTTTGAGCATTGGCCTGCTAAATCCAGGGTTGTGAGTTCAATCCTTGAGGGGGCCATTTAGGGAACTGGGGTAAAAATCTGTCTGGGGACTGGTCCTGCTTTGAGCAGGGGGTTGGACTAGATGACCTCCTGAGGTCCCTTCCAACCCTGATATTCTATGATTCCTCCCAGTGTGGCAGCTCTGCAGAGCTCTTACCCTCAGGCACTGCCTTGCACCAGGCCCAGGCTGTCTGTTCCATGGTGGGCCGTCACCCCAGAGAGGCCGTGCAGCTCTTCCCCTGGGGATGGGGCCTCTGCCCCAGCGGCCTCTCCTCTTGCTCACAGCAGCGCAGCTCGTTGGACCTATGCCACTGGACCCCAGAGAAAATGGCCTGGGGCTGTGGTGCTGTAGGGAGGGTGATGTGCATGCTACACCCCTCGCTGCCACCCAGAGGGCTCCACAGTGCCCGGTGATGGGGGGGGGGGGCTCTAGGCGTGGGGTTCCGGGGACCGAACTGAGCCTTGTGCATGCTGGCAGAGCCCGGCCCAGCCCAGCTTTGGCTCACAATGGTGGTGCTGCCTATGGCAGCTGGCCCAGGGCCCCCTGCTTTGCTGAGCCGTAGGGGAGAGGGGCGGGAAGGGGGGAGTGAGGACCAAGAGTCATTAACTCTTTAAACACTCCCACTCCAGCTGTGTCACGGAGCCCCCTCCTTTTTCCTGCTTCTTCTTTCATCCCCCATGTGCCCATTAAACGAGACGCTCTGGTGCAGCGAGGACGACCGATGGGGTCTCCTGCCAGTCGCTCGCAAGCCTGTCCCAGGCCTGCTGCCCTTAACTCCACAAGGGCACTGCTAGTCCCTGAAACTCCCCCCACTCACTCCCAATAACGGGCCCAGAACTGCAGGGAAAGCCCGAGTCGTAGCAGGGAGTCTGGTCGCGGCCACGACTGACTCTGAGCGAGCTCAGGTCAGCCACCCTCCGAGCCCTCCCCTATCCCCGCAGCTGTAAAATGCTTTGAGAGCCTTGGAGCAAAGGCCCCAGTAGCTGTGCCCAGCGCCCCCGGGCTGTGTCTGGGCGGGAGATGGACCATCGTCTCTTCACAGGACTGTGGTCAGTACCCACACTGTGCTGCCTCTCAACAGCAGTGGCCTGGTTCCTTTCCAGCGGGGGGGGGACAGATGCCTGGCAGTGCCCAGCCAAGGGCTGGGTGCGCTGTAAGCACCGGGAGTATCTGCTCAGGCTGCGCCCTGATTCCCCTGGCCAGGTCTCAGCTGCTAGATGAAGGGTGCCTATGGACGCTGGCGGTGTTCTCTCTGCAGAGGGAGTGAGAACAAGACACCTGTGGGTGGGGGGCCGTGGGGTGAGGAGTCCATGCTTGGAGAAGGGGGGAGGGAAGATTCAGCAATGAAACACACCTGTGCCAATGCACTGGGCTCTCCAGAGTGGGGTGTGGGTGCAGAGACGTGTTAGCTCCCAGAGACTGGAAACAACAGCCAGGCAAAGGACTACACTGCACTCTGGGATCATAGCAACATTCCTTTATTGACATTCCAACTTCGCTGGAGAAATCACATGCAAAACCAAAAAGAACTATAGAAAAACCACTCGGTGTCGGCACACGCTCCTTACAGCTGTGTCGAGGCAGGTGAGGCGTGCATAGGGGCAGGGACCGGGGGGAGGGAATGAGGCAAGCTGGGGGCAGGAGGAGTGCACGGCCAGAACATGGCAAACGGGCATGGAGGGCTATTTTCATATGCTGCCGCTTTGCAATCTTTCTCTTTCGTGGCCCTTTACCAGAAAGCTATTTTGTATGCAGCTTGCAGTCAGGTTTCCAGGGGAGTCTGTAGTCAACAAGATCAGATTGGAGGAGCTAAGAGGGCTGATGATTGGTGGGGGGCCGGGTGGGAATAGCACGCACAGTCTGGAATAAAGGGGCAGTAGGACTTCAAGTGAGGCCCTGGTTACTATTAAAAAGGGTGTTTTAAAAAAAAACCAAACCAAACCAAACTCTATGCTAGTAAAACAGCTGAGACCGTTCAAAGCCAAAGCCTTGACTGGTGGCGGGGCGAAGAGTGGGGCTGGGTGGCTAAGGGAAATTCACGCTCGTTACCTGGCCTAGGAAGGCGAGTGCAAAGAACGAAGTGGCATGCGGCATGCAAGGGGCTCTGCGGAAGCCAGGCTGCAGCTGGACAGGCTGGGCATTCCACCTCTGTGGCCAATTGGGGCTGGCGGGAGGAGCCCGCCAAGGGGGGCTGTCAAAAATACAGGCTGCCCCTAGGGCTATGTCGACAGGGCAAAGACAAACCCGGGGCAGCCGACTCGGGCTGGTGGGGCTGCAGGGCTCTTTCATCGCTGTGGAGACTTCCAGAGCCTGAGCTCTGGGACCCTCGCACCCCACAGGGTCCTGGAGCCCCGGCTGCAGCCCGAGCCCGGAAGTCCCCACAGCAATGAACCAGCCCGAGCCCCATGAGCCCGAGTTGGCTGACACGAGCCAACCGCGGGTTTTTCTTTGCTGTGTAGACATACCCTGAGAGAGCTTGGACTCTGCCAGAGCGGCACGGGAGTGAGGGTGGGGGATGTGCACCCTCAGGGGGGGGGTGATGGAGCTGCAAGGGAAGGAAGGGTGGGATATGCAGGGGGCACGGGGGTCTATGCTCTGGGAGGAGGCAGGATGTCACATTGCCAGGCTAAGCGGAAGTGAAGGGGACACTGAAATCCAAGGGGTTTCCTGGGGAGGCCGGAGAGTTGCACGTCTCCAAGCCAAGGCTCCATGGGACAATGTTTCTTCTGAATGGTGATGGGTGTCAGTCGGGGCGAATCAGGAATGGGGCTGGGCGGTGTCTTCTCTGCAAAGGGGCTGCTCCATCCATCCCGTCTCAGCCACTGCAAGTAGAAACAGCCCATGAGCCCTGGGCACTGCGCTGCAGCCTCCCCCATGAGGGAAGGAAACCCCAACCAGCCTCCACTCCTCCTGCAGAGCCTGGCCAAGGCAGGGAGGTGGTCACTTGCAACAAAAGGAGTTTAGGGCTAGAGTGTAGTCAGCCCAAGGAGCCATCTGTCCGTGAGGCCCAGCCAGGCTGTGCTGGAATGCCAGGGGTCAGAGGAGGGCAGAGCTGGCCTGGCATGGGGGCTGTAACCTTTCAAAGGCTGGTAGACCTTCCACTGCAAGCAGGAGCTCTCCTGTGAGTTAAGTTCCCTCTAAGCTGCGTGGCCGTGCAGCAGCCTATTAAGTGCCACGGAGGCACTCAGGGCTGCGGTGGGGAGAAACGCCTCTACCCCAGCCCAGGAGCTGCTGCGGCGGGGACAGAGGGCTCTCCCCGCTGGCCCCAGCACGGCCCCAGCCCGGCCGCAGCCGAGGGAGAGGCGCCTATCCCGCGGCCCCAGCCCCGGACCTTCCACAGCGAGGACAGGCACCTCTCCCCACCAGCCCAGGTGCTGCTGCGTGGAGAGTGAGCTGGGGGGAGTCCTCTCTTCCTGCAGTAGCCATGGGGCAGCCTGCACCCCAAACCACTCATTCCTAGCTCCACCCCAGAGCCCTCACCCCCAGCCGGAGCCCTCACCCCCTCCTGCACCCCAGCCCTCTGCCCCAGCCCCAATCCCAGAGCCTTCAACTGCAGCAGGAGCCCTCACCCACCAATACACTCCAACCCTCTGCTACAGCCCTGAGCCCCTCATCCCTGGCCCCACCCCAGAGCCCGCACCCCCAGCTGGAGCCCTCATATCCCCCATGCACCCTAACCCTCTGCCCCAGCCCTGAGCCCTGGCCCCACCCCCAGAGCCCACACCCCCAGCCGGAGCCCTCACCCACATACACACTCCAACCTTCTGCCCCAGCCCTGAATCCCCTCCCATACGCCAAACCCCTCAGCCCCACCCCCACCTCATGAATTTTGTTATGTGCACCAATATGAAGATGATGTGTCACACAGCACCTCCATCTTGATGCACATAACAAAATAAATTGCGCACATGAGTGGGAAAAATTACAGGGAACACTGCCTATGAACCTCAAGGGCAAGCCAATCAGGGTCAGCCTATTTACCCCCATCAGTCTCTCTCCAGGTGGCTTCCCTGCTGCGGGCCCAGCCATGGGAGAAGCCTGGCTTCCCATGGGATTTCCAGCGCTCTACATGGGTCCAACGACTCCCAGCGCGAACGCCCCCTTGCATAGGCGTGCACACGGGGTGTGCCGGGTGTGCCTGGGCACACCCTAATGCAGGGGTGGGCAAATGGCCCCCCTCTCCAGGCGTGGCAAGCCGCAGGGGCTGCGCTCCCCGGCCGGAGTGCCTGGCCGAGCACAGCAAGCTGCCGGCCCCTCCCCCACCTTTCTCCCTCCCCATGAGTCCTGCCGCTGCGCGCGCAGCGCTCTGGGGGCCAGGGCTGCACGCTCCCATGGGGCATGGTTTGGCTCCACGGGGAGGCAGTTACCTCCCCCCTCTCCTGGAGCCATGCTGCCCCGTGTGCAGTGCTCTGGGGGCCAAGGCTGCGCGCGCTCCTGCGGGGCAGCGTTTGGCTCTGCGGGGAGGCAGACACCCTCCCCCCTTTCCTGGAGCCCTGCCGCCGCATGCAGTGCTCTGGGGGCCGGGGCTGCACGCTCCCGCGGGGCAGTGTTTGGCTCTGCGGGGAGGCTAGGAGCCTCATCTCATGCCATGGTAAGGAGTCTGGGGCCAGGGGGGTTGGATAAGGGGTGGGGGGAGTCAGAGGACAGGGAGCAGGGTGGGTTGGATGGGGGTGGGATCCCGGGAGGGGGTGTTAGGGGCGAGGGGTCTCTGGAGGGGGCAGGGGGGGTTGGATGGAGCATGGGAGTCCCAGGGTCTGTCAGGGGGGTGGGGGGTATATAGGGGTCAGGAGACAGGGAGCAAGGAGGGTCCTGGGGGGCAGTTAGGGTGGGGGGGCCTATAGAAGGGGTGGTCAGGGGACAAGGAGCTGGGGGAGATTGGATGAGTTGGGAGTTCTGGGGGGGGCTATCAGGAGGCAGGGGTGAGGAGAGGGGTTGGGGGAGGCAGGGAGCAGAGGGGGTTGGATGGGTCAGGAGTTCAGCGGGTCCTGTCAGGGGGCAGGGAGTGGTTGGATAGGCGTGGGAGTGGATAAGGGTTGGGGCAGTCAGGGGACAGGTAGGGGGTAGGGTCCTGGGGGGCAGTCAGGGGACAAGGAGCAGGGAGGCTTAGATAGGGGTGGGGTCCTGGGGGGCAGTTAGGGGCAGGGGTCCCAGTAGGGGGTAGTCAGGGGACAAGGAGCAGGGGAGGTTGGGGGTTCTGAGGGTGGCAGTCAGGGGGCAAGAAGTAGGAGGGAGTGGATGGGGCGGGGCTAGGGCGGGGCTCCCTGGGTGCACACCCTAATGAAATGGGCTGCGCACGCCTATGCCCCCTAGCCTGTCAGGCACAGGGGAGGGGAAGCTGTTCTATCCCTCTTCTCGCGGACCTGTCTGGGTCACTTCCCTTCCCCAAAGGACTCTAGGAATTCGCCCCCTCCCCTGTTTGATTGCTGGTCTGTCACTCCTGCTCAACTATACCCTGCACTTGAGGCTACACCTCCTCGTGGGTTCTAGAGGCAGGAAAAGCTGTATTAATGAGCAACAATCGCCAGGCCCCCATCCATCACGGTGCCAAGGTGGCTATTACAGCAGACACCTGGGGGTGAAATCAATCGCAGCCCTGAGCATAATCTCCCCAAATCCTCCATTGGCGGGGGGGCAGCAGCAGGGCCCTGGCAATCGTTTACTTAATGCCACTGCTAAGTGAAATGCTCCCAGCTGGAGCTAAGCTCCCCTTATTAAAGAAGCCATAGCATGGGGGGGTGGCGGGTGGAAAGAGAAACTGCATCTTGTTAGGACGGTGTGTAGGTGACATTTGCACACACACAAACCCAGCGTCCCCTGGAGCCGTTGCTATTGGCAATCGCTGCACGTCCATCCTGTTTGCGTTCTCCTCACCAACGCCAACGAATCTGTTCTGAAATTAATAAGCTGACATTCGGCAGAGAATAATGAAGTCCCCTGGGACCCACCAGACTAGCAACTGAACACGCTTTGAGGGGAGGGGGCGTTTGCCCTAGAGCTGGGACTGGCTGGGCCTGGGTTTGGTTTTGCATAAAGTCCCTGAGTGGGCTGGCTTCTCCTGGCGCTCAGCCTGGTTTCGTGCCTCAGAACCCCCCCTTTCCATTGCCTCACACCCCAGCTAAAATGCACAGAACCCCAAACCAAAACCCCACTTGGCTTTGGATTCCTTGTCCATAGGAAAAGGCTGCAATTCGGCTCCGGCAGGTGTTATACAGGATGGGGTGGCCAAGAAGCAACCGATGCAGGACTGTCACTCAAGGAAAATGCAGGCTCAGTGTGTGACCTGCAGCCAGCCAGGAAGCAGGGGACCCAGCATGAACACAAATCCTAGAGACCAGGGTCCCGAGTGGGGGCATATGCCAGGTCAGGCACCAGCCGGAGGAGCTGCAGTAGCTAGACAGCCCACCTCTGACAGCTCGCCAGCCAGGGACAGTGGCCAGGTACACCCACCAAACATGACCCGCTGTTAGCGCTGGGTCTTAGAAGAGGTCCCAGCCCCCTTGAGGTTCTGGGTGGAGCTACCGCACGTGAGCACCATCCCTGCTGAGCAGAGACTGGAGCTGCACCAGTGGGGGGTTGGGGCCCGCTGGGGTCTTTGCGTGCCACAGGCTGAGCCCTGGGAGCGTGCCCATGCCCTCAGCACAGAGCTGAGGTTGGGGAGAGGGGGGTCCTGTGTTCTTCAGAGCTGGGAGGAGAGACTGGGTCGGGATGCAAGTGCAAAGGGGCTGAGCTGGTGGAACCAGGCGTGCTCTAGGGGCTGGGTGAAGCTGTTTTTCCATCAGGAGCTGGACTCCGAGGGTGGAATGGGTTTCGTTCCCGCTGAGGCTGTGTGGGCAGAGAGGGACTCTGGCTCCAGATGGCTGCTGGCAGCTGCTCGGTGGCACGGTGCTGTTAGCTTTCATACAACCACCTACTGGCAGTGCTGCAGGGATGGACATGGGACGCTTTCCAGGAACAGGGCCAGAGCCTCAGCTGGTGTAAACCAGCTCCATCAATGTCAGTGGAGCTGCGCTGATGTACACCAGCTGAGGCGCTGAATGGAGCACCAGCCTACGGACTCGGCCTCAGGCCTCTGACCTACAGTGCGCGGATGCCGGCCTTGCTCCATCCATTTCAGTGCAGTTCCTCCTGCTTTGCACCAGTGAACGTGACAAGCCGAGCAAAGTGCGAGTCAGCGTGGCGCTCTGCGGTGACTACAGCAGAGGAAAATGACGCTGACCCACCAAAGCCGGCTCCAGGGTTTTTGCCGCCCCAAGATTGTGATCTGCGGCGGCAATTCGGCGGAAGGTCCTTCGCTCCAAGCGGGAGTGAGGGACCGTCCACCGAATAGCTGGACATGCCGCCCCTCTCCAGAGTGGCCGCCCCAAGCACCTGCTTGGCAAGCTGGTGCCTGGAGCCGGCCCTGTGACCCACAGCTGCTGCTCCCTGCCAGGGAGAGACCTGTAGCGCCGTGATGCCCCTCAGCAATTAGACCGTGATACGGCGGCACAAGGAGCACTGCAGTTTTGGGCTCTGTGCACGGGAGGCATCACATCACAGAGCAAGGTGGCGACAGTCCCCACCTGTACAGCTCTGAGGTGTCCGGCTTGCTACCCTGCATTCAGTTCCGGGCACCTCATTGCTGTGACGAGCTGGAGAAACGAGCAGCACGTTGTCAGGCACTTGGATTAGTTAGGGAGCCCAATTGCCAAAGTTTTTTTTTTTTTTTTTTTTTGGTTGCCAAATGCCAATTCCTCAACATCAAACCTTCCCAGAAACACAGTGGTTTTGACAAAACGTTCACTGGGGAGGCTGCTCAAGCCAAGGATGGAATTTCTGGCCAAGTCGAGAGTGGCCCACCCCAGAATAGCTAAGAGCCGGTGATGCATAGGCAAGGCAAGGACTTGAACCTCCTAAATCCCAGGTGAGCCACCCTGCGCTCGAGTCAGTCGGTGTCTTCTGTCGGCGCTGGTCCACTTTGCATAAATAATTAACTATTCATTGAACCCCAGGGAGATGCTGTAGCCTGGTCAGGCTCCATCTCTGGTGCAATGACTATTAATGATTTATACAAAGTGGACCAGCTCCAACAGGAAAGGGAGGTTGTGTCTATAACCTGTTTATTAGGGCACAAGGAGGACTTGAACTCGAGTCTGCCACAGCCCATGTGAGGGCCCTAATCAGCCAGCGTTCGGGGTGGAGGAGTCCTCACCTGCACGCACTCACTCTCTATTTCATTCCACAGAGAAACAAAACCAGATCGCAGAACCGTGACGCTGTGCATGACCTGGAAAGCTTGTTTCCCGGCCCTTGGAGAGAGGCTCTGGGGACGAGCCACCCTGCCACGGTCCTTTCAGACTCCCCATCACTGGCTCCCCCAGGAGTGAAGGGATCAAAACTGTTCTTATTAAACAATTACCGGCGCCCCACACATGCAACCCCAGCACTGTACTAATGATCCTGATGCACCGACCGGCTCATGAGCATAGCAATTCCACTTCCTTGTCATCCTACAAACTTCCCATAGCCCAGGCCCACCAGGGCAGGCCTTCCACAATGCTTCCCGTCTGCAGCAGGGGAAGGGCATTGACTTAGCCACTCAACTCCAGCGTCAAAGCAACCCGCCTCATTCAGCATGATACCCCATTGCAGCTTCGCCTTTCGTTGTTCATCTTTTATTCCTTATCACACAATCCAAAGCCTAGGGTGACCAGATGTCCCGATTTTATAGGGACAGTCCCGGTTTTTGGGCCTTTTTCTTATATAGGCTCCTATTACCCCCCACCACCTGTCCTGATTTTTTACACTTGCTATCTGGTCACCCTACCAAAGCCCTGCATTTGCATCACCTGTGTATGCTGCTCTCAGCATGTTCACACACACACAAACACACACACACACTCTCTAAACCCCACCCTCTTTCCCCAGCTCGGCCGTTACCATGGCAAAGTCACCAGCTAGTGTTGCTTAATTCAGTTGTGAAGCAAAAAACACACCCAAGAAGAGGCAAATTCTACATTATCAGCCAGGGTGCACTTGCCTAAAATTAGCCCCCGCTTCCCCTAAGCGGCATAATAACGAAGTGAAGCTGAGTGTAGCAATCCAGGGACTATCCCTGCATATGAAGGTGATATGCCCTACAATCAGCACCAGAGTCTTGTTGCCACTGTCTGGGTGTGCCATGAACTCCCTCCTTCCTACCCTCACCCCCGGCCACCTGTATCGGGGTAGCCAGAATCCAGGGGAGGGGATTGTGCCTCCAAACACTATAGGTAGTCTATGCTGCCACCTCTCCACCCAGTCCCAGTGCAGTGGGAGTGCCAGCTATCAGGGGTGGGGGCGTAACTCATCCTGCCAGCTCATCCTGGCCTGTGGTGCAGGCCATGGGGCTGCTGCCATGATGCAGCACAACCACTGGGGCGGACTCAGTTACTCTGGTGCCTTTTCGGCCTATGGCCCCGCAACGAACTCTAGGCCTGGGGGTGTACCTGGCAGCCGTCAGTGCTCACTTTCCTTTTGTGGACTCCCATGGCACACGGTTCTACCGCCAAGGGCCAGAATCTGATCTCGGGGGCAGTGGGGTAAATCCGGGACCAGGCCATGGACAGCCGGGGAGTTCCAGCAGGGAAACAGCTCAGAGTTTGGCCCTCCCCATTACAAACTAAATCTAACCATGAAACCAAGGTGACACCGTGTCTGAGTCAGCTCCCCTCACGTGCCCTCTCTGAAGGCGGCAGGCTGCACCCAGGGAAATCAGGGCAAGATTGGGCCCACTGCAGCCGGCCCTAATTGTCTCCATTATATTTACCTTTCCTGCCAGGAGACTGTAACCCAGCTTTTAAAAATAGCATGTGCTGATGTGAGGCATTTAGGACGGCGTTGCTAAGGGAGAAATTAAATTCCAATCTGGGGCCTTTGCCGCCTCTCGGGAGTTACTGTTGGTTTCCATGCTAACTGCTTCTCTGCTGCAATGCAAAACTAGGGCGTACAGCTGCGCCTCCTCCTTGGTTTGACTTCAGGCGCGGCAGGCGAGAGCCTGTAGGACAGACACCCTCCAGACAGCTGCCCCCGCCGCCTTCCCACCCCCCGACTCAGCCAGGGAAGAGCAGGGAATGTGGCTCCGGCCATTCTCGCATTAGGACCAGACACGCTGGGCCCAATTCTGCTCTGATCACTGGCGTACGGCAGGAGTTACAGTGGTGACAACAGGATTCAGGCCCTAGTGTACAAGCACCAGGTTGTACGGGGGCCTCCCCGGGCATACAAGGCTTGCTGCTGGCTGTACTGACATTACTGCTGATTTTCACTGGTGTGAGAGGAGAATCCGACCAAGGGCCTCTTCCAGCATCAGAGCATGAAGGGGGCGCAGGACCCCCAGCAGACCACGAGCCTGTCTCTCACAAGCAAGGGCCACAGATCGGACACACTGGGGAGGGTGAGACTGCTGGGCTTGGAGGCGGCGTTACTCTAACTGCACTGAAATCCTGCCAGCACCAACCTCAGAGATTGGTGGAGGGAGGGGGGGGCTTCCTGCTCCAGCCTCTCCCAGGTGCTCTGGGTGTGGTAGCAGGTCTGGACTGTGGGCTGCCGTCCAGCCCAGCCAGGGAATGCTACAAAGCCAGCATCCTGCGAGCCAGAGAGACGAGTGGCCTTTGCAAAGGGCAGCACTGAGGAGAAGAAGGGCCTAGTGATCAGGGTGTTACCCTAGGCCATGGGAGAGCTGGGTTCAATTCCCTGCTCTGCTACAGACCCACTCTTCCCCGGGTGGCCCTGGGCCAGTCACTCAGTGCCTCAGTTTCCCACCTGTACAATGGGGTAACAGCCCTGCCCTGCTGCACAGTGCGCCGATCAGTGCGCTGAAGATTGTGAAGTGCTCAGATGCGGGGGTACTAGAGGCCAGGTAAGTACCATGGCCAGAGTCTACAGGCTGTGACCTAGGGTCCGGCTGCGAAGGTGCTAACAGCTTTGGTAACTTGGCTGCACTGGGGCCCCAGAGGAAAGTGTAGGAGGAAACCGTCTCTAGGCAAAACCCTTTGGCTTCGTGACTGAGCAGCCTGGCCCTTGTGGGTGCTGCTTAAAAGCACAGCCAGGTGGGGAGACTAAAAGTGGGGCTCCCCCAAGAGAAACCTGCAGCCCAACCTGCTAGCAGGGCACGGAAATCAGCCTGTGCTGTGTGTCACACGGAGGGGCCCCCATGCTGTCAGAGCCGGGTCTGTGCAGCAGCTGCTCTGGCAATACTTTGACCAGTCTAACTCACTGTGCCCGGGCCCCATGGGCTGATCCTCACACGGTGCCCCACGCCCCTTACAAGGGGTGAAATCGGGCATGGAGTGCAGTGGGTTTCTTATTGCCTCCGGGGGGGGAGGGATGTGGGGGGGGGGTATGGCTTCCCTCAGACAAAGGGATTTTAAGCCCTTGCTGATCTCCTGGTCTCTAGCCTCCGCTTTGGGGAAACAACCTCAGCTGGTGTCCTCCAACTTCCCTGTCCATTGAGCCGCGTGGGCTGAGTCTCGCAGGGCCTGAGGCAGGGAGTGCAGGCAAACCTTCCTGTTTGGGCCCAGCTATTAACGGCTGGCTATCCTGCCTAGGTGCTTCCCGCTCTTGGGCATCCAAGCACGTCCCAGTTATTTATGGATTTACCCTCACAGCCTCCTCACAGACATAGGAAAAGATCATTATTCCCCTTTTACAGAGGGGTAAAATAGGGCCCAGTGATTAAAAACCAGCTATTGATGACCGGTGAACATTCCTGCAGATCTGGCCCATATTTTGGTACCTCTCTGGGACCTGAGGCCCAAGGGAATTAGGCACCAAAACACCTTTTGGAATCTGGGTCTCAGCTCTCTTGGGAAATCAGACCCGGCATGCCCAGAACTTCGACCCAGATCTCCAGAGTCCTTCTCCAGTGTATTACCCTAGGACATGGGAGTGCTGGGGGAACTGGACCACAGGCCTGTCACTTTGTGCCTTTACCACAGACTCTGCCCCTGTTGATGGTGTGCAATGTAGTGGGACATTGCTGCAGCAATTGTTACGAGCCTCTTGAGTTGCCACGACAGGCTCATTTTACAGATCTAAAAATAAAGGGCGCCTGGTGCTGGTGGGATTGCTGGGTACAGAACCAGAAAGAGCCACTCCCTCTCAGACCCGGTCCCTCTCCGCACAGACGCAAGGGATGTATGGGATGGGACGCCACCCACTGAGCCAGCATAGGTGAGATATCAACGGGTGTGACTGAGTGAAGGAGAACGGCCTATTGTCTAGTAATGCAGCAAGGGAAGGCAGAGCCGCCCAGGGGTATGGAGGAAGAAAAGGATGCTAAATTAGGCTGGGACACCAACAGCGATCTGCATTTTAATACAGATCAGCAGCAAAGACGAAAGCCATGGCAGGCCTGGTTCTCCCGTCACTTATGCCAGTGTCAATTAAGACTAAGTGCTGCTCATAGAGCTGTCAATTCACTGACTCCTGCAGAGCTATTCCCAATTGACACTGGTGTAAGTGACAGGAGAACTGACCCTGGGAGTGTGCAGGCAGGGCAGGGGGTTGCAAGGGATAGGCCAAAGGAACAGGGAGGAAAACCAAAGCTGCTTGCCCAGGAAAGCGAACATCTTATCGAACATAGGTGGGACAGAGAGCAAGCAGATACTGTGCTGAAGAACCAAGCCCATGACCCAGGGCAGTGTATGAAGGACCCGGTTGTCAAGATGACTCCAGAGACACTCTGGGGAAGACACTAGGGGTGATTCCAGAGCCAGGGGGTGATAACCACAGAGAACTACCGCCAGCGTAGAATCAGAGCTAGTCCTAGGTGAAACGCTGCCTAGCACCACGGAGGAGAAGCCTGCACCGGACTTTGGGAGCAGACCCCAGAAGACTGACTAGCATCTGAGCTAGGCAGGGCACCCTGGAGAGCAGAGGCCTCAGGTCTTGCCTTCAGAAGCTGCCCTTGCTATGCTTACGTTGGCCCAGCTGCTCTGCCCACTCGGTGCCTGAGGGAGCACAGCGAGGTGCTGGTACTAGAAGACAGGCCCTGATAAATGTAGCTTCACACGGGCCCTTCTCCTTTCACACCCCTGGGAACTGGGAGCCTCTCCTCTAACAGCAGTGGAGTTACACCAGCGTAAGCGAGATGGAACCCAGGCCCTGTCAGTGTGGGGAGGAAATCTGGGGAACCATGGCTAAAGCTTCAGTTGGCCCTGATTTCTTTGTTGGATTATCCCAGGGAGGAGGGAGAGAGGCGACTTCTCCGGGCAATGGAAGCCTGGGTGGGGCTGGCTATCTCACCACCGTGTGGCTAGCTCTGGCTCCCGGGAAGCCGGGTGGGTGCCAACATTACTGCAAACAGGATGGTCACTTGACATACAAGGCTTTTCTTAGCAATAATAATGCTGGCTCAGCATGGCCTCTAGGCAATCTTCTCTGCCTAGGACAGGCGTGGGCAAACTACGGCCCGTGGGCCACATCCGGCCTGCTGGACCGTCCTGCCTGGCCCCTGAGCTCCTGGCCCGGGAGACTCGCCTCCTCCCTTCCCCTGCAGCCTCAGCTTGCTCGCTCCGCCGCCGGCGCAATGCTCTGTGCGGCAGGGCTGTGAGCTCCTGGGGCAGTGCAGCTGAGAGGGAGTGGGGGTGTGTGGATGGGGCAGGGGTCCCAGAGGGGCCATCAGGGAACGGGGGGGAAGGGGGGTTGGATGGGGCAGGAGTCCCGGGAGGGGTGGCAGATAGGAGGTGGGGGCTGGACCACGACCCCCTCCCCTAACCGGCCCTCCATACAATTTATGAAACCTGATGCAGCCCTCGGGCCAAAAAGTTTGCACGCCCCGATCTAGGAAGTGCTGAGCTGGGACTTGTGACCACAAGGCTGAGAGCTGGAAAGTGTATGTACAAGGAAGGGGAAGTAAATGCTTGGGGCAAACCCACTGCACCTTCCTGGGTATATGTGCCCCGAATGCAACAGAGGCAATGCAGTGGGGAGTCTGGTGCCAGCAGCTGTGCTCTGCTGGGGCTCCCAGTGGACAGGATCTTGGGGAGATATGGCTGGGGGGGACAACAGCTATGATACAATGGAGTCCTCTAGCACTCCCTGCTCTGATGCTAGCTGTAGTTACCGACACGCCTCTCTTTATGGTATAAAGAAATCAGCTAGGGTGAAATTCTGATTCCACGGCCTTCCCTCATGCAGACCTACTTAAAGGGCTGAGTGCAGGGAAACTATTAGGGGATGGGAGACAGAATCTGCCCAACCTCCTAGGAAGAGCATGGAACACCCATACAGCCCATGCCTTGGAGCGGTGGCCACATCCCAGTGCATCCTCTCCCCCAAGGGAGGATGGTCTAGTGCATCTAAGCAGTTCCCAAACCCGCCGCTCTGCCACCCCCGGGAGATTGCTTGAACCCTAGTTTGCTGAAAGCGTGTTGGGAACGGGATGAGTTTAACACCTCTAGTGTCCAAGCCAAGGCCTCAGTCCTGAAGCCTGCTGTGTCCCCTTCCCGCTTTGCAAGCCCCAGCTGCTGCAAGGCCACAGTCCCACATCCCGTGACTAGGCAGGAGGCTGCAGGTTGGTCTGAATAGTGTTGTTTAACTTCTCCTGCCCCACACACCGTAACGTGAACTGCAAGCTCTTTGGGGCAGGGACTGTCGTTTTGTTCTGTGGTTGTATGGCGCCTGTCACAGCGGGGTCCCACTCCATGATTTGGATTCCCAGGTAACACAAGCAATAAAGAGGGACAAAGCCGTTTTAGTAAGTGACTGGTATTTTATGTCCCCCTACAGCCGCTAAGTCTATTGTCTCTCCCTCAAGGCTGGAGTGTGTTCCGAATTCAGAATAACGAGATTTGGCCCCGGGGCCAGAGACCAAAAAAATGCTTTTACGTGAAATATTATTTACATTTGTCAGAAGCAACTACCCCAGCCAGAGTTTTGCGCATAAGTCATTTTGTGTGCAGACCCCATAGCTGCAGACAGCACTTGCAGGAGTGTGGTCATCTATTCCAGATGCCAACTCCTACGTGCACGAGCAGAGGTTATGGTCCCCGAATACCAGACCCAAATGCAGCTGGTCCTGAAGATCAGGTCCTGCCTGGGTAGGCACCGAGCGCCCTGCAGTCAAGGGAGGGATGAATAATCCCATTTTCTAAACCCAAGAGAGGATTAAGTGACCAGTAGCCTGATCCAAAGCCCCCCCCTTGGCCTCAACGGGCTTTGGATGAAGCCCTAAGTGGGTGCGTATATTTAAGAAATCAACATTTGTCAACAGCCACTAACCAGTGCTATGAGAGATGCCACGGTCGTCACCGGTTCTAAACACAGCAAGAAATCGGTGGTAGCTCTTGAGAAATGTTGACTCTTTAATGGCAACCAGAGTCTGTGCATTACAGCGTTTGTCTGACAGTGCCCAGTGGGTACGATTTCTTCGAGACTTTCGCTGTCACCCCAAGAGTTTGGGTGGAATGAAGGTACTTGCAACTTTCTGAAACATTAATATTTAACCTGAAATTTTCCAAGCCAGCTTTCAAGGGCAGGAATATAAAAAAATACAGCCCCAAACAATTTTTTTTTTAGATCCTGACAACTATAAGCATCTGAAAACAGAGCCTACAACAATGGTCTCTGCATGAACCAACCCAAGATTGTACAAGTATTGGGGCGTGGTCTATCACTAACTGTATGTCTGTACAGCATAATGCAGACCCTGCCTGGGTGACTAGGCTCTCGGCAAAACAAGTAATGAATCAATAGAATTACAAATACAAACAAACGACATGAAAAGAAAGCCACTCAAACGTTTCAACTTGGCCAAATCTGGGGGGATTTCCACAGGGCTGGCAAGAGGCACATCCATGACACCCAAATGTCGAGCCACTGCATGGAGCCACTAGAACTTCTCAACACAACAGCTGTAAGGAATTTTTTCACAAGGGCAGCACACTGGCTTCTCCCCTGAACTCGTTCTCACACGTGGCGGATCCATTTTTGAGGAAACTTTCCCCCGCACGTTCAGCCTGACTTGGAAACCTGACTTGGAAATTTTTAGGCCAAACAGTTGCAGTTTGGCAGAGTTATAAGTAACTGTACGGCGTCAAGCGACTTTAAGCAGAAGCGGTGCTACCAGGCTCCAATTGCTCTAGACTTTTTGGTGCCGTTTTCTCCCCTGTGTGCAGTGTGCTATGGGCGTTGGCTAGCCAAGTGTGATCTGGTCACATCAGTCACTGGCTACTGCTCCTGCCCCTTGATTAGACTGTTTCTCTTAGGGGGGGCTGCAGAAGCCACTAAGGGTTGAATCCCTCCAGGAAGAGCCGTTCAGGGAGACAAAGCCAATAAGCTAGTCTTAGAAGCTTTGAAACTTTCTTTGTGGGGGGGGGGGCCACAGAGGCTTTGCCCAAGGCGCCAGTCCCAGAAAAATTAAGCTGCTGTAAAATGTATTGGCAGGTGCAGAGTTAAGTTAATTTGTCTCAACACATTCGCACGCTTGAGCGATCCTAGCTTGCAAAGGTGCCATCAGGGCCTCCACGGGCTCTGCTAATTACCTCTGTGCCAACGCTCCAGCAGTGGTGGGCGGGAGGGAGGGCAGGAACGTTGCCTCCTGCTGTGTCAGTAACCGCACACGCGGCACCGTTGCTGGTGCAAATACACTGGTGAGTCAGCTGAAAGCTGCTTTCCAGGCCCACTTGTGCAAGCCAGACTCAGCGGCTCAGCCATCCCATTGCCAACAGGGCAGCTTGTGTTTCTTGCTCTTTACACAAGTGTAACATGCAGGAATCACATGGCCACTGTGGGCTCCAAATACCCTAACGACACACAACTGGCCTGGTCTAGTTACATACACAATGCTGTTCTGACGGGCTTCCTTCTAAACAAACCCAGAGAGCACCACTAGTGGGCTCACAAAGTATTTAAAGCTATACTACCCCATTCTATACACAATAGGATTCTAAGTCCCAGGCCCTCAAAGATATTTCAGTGTCTAACTCCCTTGGAAATCAAGGGGAGCTATGTTCCTAAATACCTTTGAAGATCTGTCCCTAAATCCATACGAGCAAGGCCCACGCAATTGCTTTTTTCAGTGGCACAACCGTCTTTGGGAGTCTGCCTGCAGAGTTCACCCCACACTCATACAATAGTGAAATCACAAGAGATCCCAGGGCCTCCAGGGCTCTGATCGTGCTGTCCCCATGTAGCCAAGCTCTGCCCCTCCATTGTTGCAGGCGTTATGCCCAGCTTGATTCTGCCCACCCATTGGCTGCTTTGAAGTCAGTCATGTGGCCTTAGGATAACTGTGCCCCAAACCCTTGGTGAATGGTGACTAGCGTGCGTGAATCAAATACATGTCACAACTGGGCTGAGCCAGGAGCAGGCAAACTGCAGCACAGAGCAATGCGGCATCTCTTTGGCTTGGAGGGATTTGATTTCCCCTAAATCTTCCTGCCCAGGCATTGTACAGAAACATGGGCTTGTAGAAGCAGCAAAACCGCCTCCGCTGGTTCCAACCTGTTCTTGGCCTCACTTACGCTCCCACAATGGTCCCATGTTCTGACTGGGGCCCAGTCATGACGCTCCGGGAAGGCTCCAAGCCCCTAATCAGAACATGAATAGAGTTGGACCCATTTTATCGGCCCCTCTGTGCTGGCCATCGAACTCTGGTGGCTGGGGAAAGTGACAGAGGGAAATTGGCATCAGCGATCATGTCCCTAGCCCCTCCACAGCAGGACAGGAGAGCACGAGGGCTAGAATCTATGGCCTGTCCCATGTTGGAAGGATGTTTTATGTTCCTAAGTGCTCCCTCTGCGGGGTTTAGGTGGGCACCGGCAGGGGGGTGAAGAAGGGATTGCCCTCCCTCCTCCCATTGTATCTGTGAGGTTTTTCATAACTCTTCCTCTGAAGCACCAGGCCATGGCTGGAGATGAGACATTGGGCGGGGTGGGACAGGGCTCCGAGGTGGGACTGAGGATTCTCTCTTGGGTGCTTGGCTGGCTGGTTCTCGCTCACATGCTCAGGGTCTCTAACTGATCACCACATGTGGGGTCGGGAAGGAATCTTCCCCCAGGTCAGATTGGCAGTGACCTTGGGGGAGTTTCACCTTCCTCTGCGGTGCCTGGGCGCATCTCACTTCATCATTTCCCTGCCACTGTAGGGCCTCAGGCACTAGGGCCCCTCTGTCCCTCCTGTTCTCTGCCTGTGGCACAGAACAGTCCAGTCTCCTGTAGGCTGCGATATTTCGGTCTCACTTTGGTTGTTGGGTTTAGTGGGCAGCGGCTGCAGGGAGCTGGGGGCCTGTGATGGACAGGAGTCAGCCCAGATGGTCTGGTGGCCCATTCTGGCCATCAACTCGGTGGGCAAACAGCTGAGGCTCAGGGGCAGGTGTGCTCCCTTATTCTCATGAACACCACGTTCTCTCAGCGTCAGTCTCCGGGCATTTCATGGCGGCCTGAGCTGCTTTTCCTGGGCCCTGGGATCTGTGCTGCACTTGTGCCTCTGCCTGTGTCCCCAGTCCAGCAAACACACCAAGGGTGCCAATTAGGGGGGGCAGGGGAGGGCAGAAGCCCCCCCCCCCCGAGTTTCCTACAGGAGGTGTGCAAGCTCCCATGTGGAGCTCTCAAATACAGCACAGCATTAGTGTGACATGTAAGTTCTGCAGAGGAGAGGTGCCCCTGGGGCAGGGAATCAGTATTTTGTCTACTGAGGCCGGGTGATTAAGATAAGAAAGGGCTGGTGATTCAATTAAGGATGTGGAAGTTTAGCCTGTAAAAATGGAATCCCTCTATGGAAAGGGGGGAGGGAGGAGAGGTTGTTTTAGAGAGAACGGGGGGGGGGGGGGGGGGGGGGGGGGTGCGGAGAAAAAATACAGCAAAGCACTGAGCCTAGGTTACATTCAGAAAAGGGGGAGATTTGGGGGTGTAGGTGAAAAGAAGGGATCAAACCCAGGGCAGGGCTAGCAGTGTATAGAGAAGTTCCCACTCTCTCTGTGGTACTTATGTGGCCCCGTCACCATGGTATCTGAGGCTGCGCCTCACAATGTCTAACCTATTTCTCCTCCCAGCCCCTCGGTGTGGTAGAGCAATGCTGTTATCCCCATTGTACAGGTGGGGCACTGAGGCACACACAGATTAAGGGCCAGATTTTCAAAGGTATTTAGGCACCTTGTCATAAATATAAAGGGAACGGTAACAACCTTCCTGTATACAGTACTATAAAATCCCTCCTGGCCAGAGGCACAAAATCCTTTTACCTGTAAAGGGTTAAGAAGCTCAGGTAACCTAGCTGGCACCTGACCAAAAGGATCAATAAGGGGACAAGATACTTTCAAATCTGGGGAGAGGGGGGCGGGGAGAAGGCTTTGTTTTGTCTGTTCTTTGTAGGTCTGTTCTGTGTGCTTGCCGGAGACAGATCAAGAAAGCAAGCAATCCAACTCCATTAGGATTAGTAAGTACTAGCAAGGGAATGCGTTAGCTTACTTTTATTTTGGCTTGTGATTTTCTCTGTGCTGAGAGGGAGGTGTATTCCTGGTTTTCTTTTTGTAACTTTAAAGTTTTGCACAGAGGGAAATCCTCTGTGTTTTGAATCTGATTGGCCGGTGAGTTTATCTTCCATTACAGAGGTGCTTCTTTTACCTTTTTTCTTTCTAATAAAGTTCTGTTTTTTTAAGAATCTGATTGGGTTTTTTTAGTGTCCTAAAAAAACCCAAGGTTGGTCTGTTCTCATCTTGTTTATTCTCAAGCCTCCCCGGGAAATGGGGTGTAGGGCTTGGGGGGGATATTAGGGGGGAGTAGGAACTCCAAGTGGTCCTTTCCCTGAATTTTGTCTAATCACTTGGTGGTGGCAGCGTTACCTAATCCAAGGTACAAGGGAGAATTTGTGCCTTGGGGAGTTTTTAACCTAAGCTGGTAGAAATAAGCTTAGGGGGTCTTTCATGCGGGTCCCCACGTCTGTACCCTAGAGTTCAGAGAGGGGAGGGAATCCTGACACACCTAGTGAGATTTTCAAATGCACTTAGAAAGTTTGGTGCTTTGTAAACCCACTAGATATCTAGCTGCATTTTTGGCTGCCTGAAAACCTTTGAAATTCTGTCCTTAAAGCACTGGCCGGTATCAGACAGGAAGTCCATGGGGGGCGGGGGTAGAACCCGGGTTTTTCAGGGCTAGCTCCCTATCCAGCAGACCAGCCATTCTCTCTCTGCTGCATGCTGCAAAAAAAGAGGACTCTCATAGATGGGAGCAAAACCAAGCCGTCCAGTTCTCTGAGACTCCAGCAAATGGTCCCAGGATGGATGTCATGGCTGACAGCATGAAAAGCAGCACAGAGGTTAGGCAGGATGGAGAATGAGAGTCGGATGAAAGGAGAGCACTTAACTCCCAAGGGGTGGCAGATTCTGCCCCAGGATGGGCTGTACAGCAATGGCTGCTGGGCAATTTTACATTTTAACTGAAAACCATTTTGTTCAGTCATTTTTTTGTTCCGAGTTTGAGAAAAGGAAGGAATGAGAAAGCATCATATGACTATCAGAGGTGTTTATGCCTCAAATTCTTAGGGTATCAGCTGCATTCAGGCCAATTCCAGAACAAAGAACAAAAACTGCATCCACAGAGTCCATAAAGTCGACAATTATTATCATGATTTGCATTATTCACTGGGCACCATGTGTGCTCAGCACTGTTCAGAATATACCAGAAAATCCAGGCCCTGAGCCAATGCAGATAAGCTGTGTGACTCTGGGTAAGGTGGCTCAGATATTTAAGTATGACGTGTATAATTACTGACCACACACGTTATCACATGTTCATTGTGATGTTTATATCTATGAGTAGAGGCACTGATGGCAATAGAAGTTTTAGTTGATTAAGGACGAGAAGATTTGACCCTCCAACTTTCTTTCTAAAGGAAGGGCTGTCCAGAGCCCCCGTGCCCGTTTATTTTCCTTTCCTGCCTGCAGTGGCCCTGATATACCTAAGAAGTCTCAGTTTTTTTTTCCTCAACTTTAAACTATAGAATTTTCTTGGTGTTTGGTTTTAAATATTCTCCTGTGAGAACTGCAACTCACTCGCTGTAGTGTTGTGTTTAAGAGCCTTCTGGAAAGTAACTAGCCTTTAAACAGAAGTAAAAAGCAGTGTTGCCAACTCTCATGATTTTGGCATGAGTCTCATGATAATTGTTTTCCTTAAAGCCCCAGCTCCTGGAGTCAAGTGGAGCTCTGATGATTTCAGCCTTCATTCTTAAAGAAAAATGAAGTGTCTAGTCCTCGTGGCTGTGGAGAAAGCTTCAAAATGTGACCCCAGTGCACCCTAAAGGCTCATGAAGCAGAAAGCAACTAAAAATAACCCCAAATCTGTAATTTTTACATAAACTCATGATTTTAAAGCCAATCTCGTGATGTTTGGTGAGCCGGATTCATGATTTTTGAACATTTGGGGTTGGCAATACTTTGAAAGGGTCAGTTTCACTCCTGTTTAAGGTCAGTTTCTAGTCTATTCTCTGTAGTGAGGTAACACCCCTACAGCCCCCGGCAGGTGCAGTATAAACTCACGGGGGCCTTGCCCTAGTAGGATGTTTCCAAAGTTAAATGATCTATTCCAAGCTTGGTGAGCTGCAAAAAAAGTGACAGAAAGTAACCAGCTTTTTCTACAATTGTTGTATTCAAGAGTTAGCAACAAAGAACATACATTAACATTTTAAACCTAACCCGTGTTACTTAAGTGACTTGACACAAGATGTGAGAACATGTTAGTATTAGAGCTGAGTGGGTCTAATATTTATTAAATTCTCTTTTTTAATAGAGGAATTAGATACAGTGCTCCTATCAGCTAATTTCTAAGTTATCTACAAAAAGCCCTAGAGTTTTCAGGTGCCTAAGTAGCCCTCCCCCCCAAATCTGAAATGGTGCCCCTGGAACACACCGCCAGCTCCTGCAAGAGAGGAAGAAGCGCTCACACCCCCGCTCGCTGGAGACACAGGGAATCAGAATGGCCTTTATGGGAGCTGAAGTGCTCAGGTCAGGGGGAGACTGGGATGAGAGGCAGACGCAGCTGGCCCCTGAGGTGCTGTGTAGGCGGGTAGAACTGGCAGGAGGCAAGTAGGCAGAGCTGCGGGAAGGCTCCATATGAGGAGATGGAGGGGGTGGCAGGTGCTCTGCAGAGGACGGAGGTGGGCAGAGGGAGCCAGCTGCCAAACAGGTGGATGGCTCATTGCCCTAATTCTGATACCCATCAAGGTTGGTCCCATGGGCAGATGCATGGTCTGCCTGCAGGGCCGGGCACGAAGTGGATAACTTGCCTAGTCCATTTGCATAATCAACAACAATCCCAACTTGCATTTAGATAGCACTTCAGACCCCATAGGCTTAAAAACCACGTACTACAGTACAGGGATCCCTCCACCCCTCTGAAACGCAGCCTCCCATCGGCACCCACTGCAGGCAAGTGTTTGACATTAGAAACAGCAAGAACGCCATGGTCCCCACAGCCGAGTCTGAGTGAGGTAACGCAACTGGGGCAAGCGCCCATGCGCATGGCAGGCTCAGGACAAACCACCAGGCCGGAAGGGGACAGCAAGGGGGAGGTCTGGGGCCGGAGACAGAAGCACACCTAGAGGAGATGTACAGTGAGCCACAGATATCCCTGGGGTAAGTCTGCTGGGGTGGGCGAGCTCCATGGTCACCTCAGGCCAAGTGCATTGGTGGCAGGGACGGTGGCGTAAGATACAAACTGCCTAGGGACAGGAGCGGTGCCAGGGTTTTTGCCGCCCTAGGCGGCAGCGCTCCTCCTCGGAGCATTTGGCGGCGGGGGTCCTTCCGCTCCGCGTCTTCAGAGCACTTCGGCAGCAGATCCCGGAGCGAGTGAAGGACCTGTCGCAGAATTTCCGCCGAAGACCCGGAGCAGAAGGACCCCTCGCCGCGGAATTTCCACCGAGGACGGCAAAATCCTGCCGCCCTAGGC
This sequence comes from Trachemys scripta elegans, assembly GCF_013100865.1. Taxonomy (NCBI): domain Eukaryota; kingdom Metazoa; phylum Chordata; order Testudines; family Emydidae; genus Trachemys; species Trachemys scripta. The sequence goes on from NC_048318.1 coordinate 2,361,174, forward strand.
GACCGCCTAGGGTCGCCTAGTGGAAGCAACCAGCCCTGCCTAGGGAACAGGGAGCACAGTAATCTTGTTTTCCATGACATTGGCATTTGGTAGGCATGTGACACGCACGGGCCCTGCGCGCTGAGATCGCCGGGGGAGGGGTAGTGTGAAAGGCAGCTCACAGGAGGTGACAGTCGATCAGACCACATTGCTTCTCTCCCTCTTGGAAGCCTTCCGCCAAGCCCCCCACCGCATCCCCCTCCAACACAGCCCATAGCTGGGATCTCATTTCTCATTCTGCCCACCCTCTCCCCAGCGACAGCAGCCTCAGTACTCCACTCATGTCCATCTCCCACTCTCTCCTCTGGGCCCCCACATGCAGGGCATGACTGCCCTCTGCCCCCCCGTCCCTCCCCATTCAAACCCTCCTGATGACCTACTGGCCCTGGGAGCCTGCAAAGTCCGAAGTCCATTCTCCACCTAGCATAGAACAGCAACTGTTCTTTTCTTCCCATTGGTGAGGAGGGGGCCGTGCCCGCCTGGCTCTGGCAGGGCGACAGTGCCAGCAGACAGCACGTGCTCCTGCAGGGAAGACAGCCTGCGGAATGGGGAGCCCACAGCAACACCTGGCAGCCTGCAGAGAAGCACCTCAGGCCCCTCCCAGAGACACGGGAAACCCCACAGCTCTTTCAATGCGGGGAGGGAATACACGAGCGTGGGGGGACAAAGTGACACCCCAGTGGGCGGGAGGCCCTGGAGAACATGGCCTGAACATTGGCCTCGGCCCACGATCACCTCCCTGCTCCTCAGCCACCCAGTCAGGGGGTCCATTTTGCAGCTGGTGGGGAGGAAGCCAGAGCCTGGCCTGTGTGAATCCCGCTTGGAGAGAGGGACACCGGGGGAGGCGAGAATGCGTCTATTCAAGCTGCCTGGCCAGTTCTCACTTCACCAGCCAGTGCTGCCTCTCGATCCCCCGCTGCTCCCACAAACCCCTCTGCACGGAAGGCTGCTGTGGGGAAGAGAGGAGCCCTGGCAAAGGGAGATAATGCGAGTGGGGGAGCAGTGGGGGGCCCGGGGAAATAGAAAATCTTTCTTTTGATGTGATCTCTAGCCCAACAGAAAAGAGAGGGTCAAACTTTTACACTCCTAGCAGGGCGGGAATCGGAGTCTGCGCAGGTCAGGGATGGGGATTGTCAGCCTCAACCCCATACTGCCTAGGCTCCTCCCCACCTCCACCCCCAGGTTCCCCACCTCCTGTCCCACGTTCACGTTCCGCCCCCTGGCCAGCCTGGATTCGACCAGGGCCCCTGCTCTGCTGATCTGACTGGAGCAGGAGGTGCTCCAATCTCTCCAAAAGAGAGAGAACTAGGCTCCTTAACCTCCGCTAGAGACCCCATATGCATTCCCTTTGAGGGCCACAACAGGTGTCTCTCCCAGCCCAGGTAGATAGACACGCGCTAGCTCTGCTCAGCCTAGTGTGCTAAAAATAACACGGTCGACATTGCGGCACGGTCTAGCCGCCCACACTTGGACCCAGGAGGTGGGGCAGGCATGTCCATGGGTGGCTAGCCCGTGCCGCCACGTCCACATTGCTATTTTTAGCGCACTAGTTCAAGCCAAGCAAGCATGCGTCTGTCTACCCAGGCTGCAAAGCAGGCTCCCAGCTGCAGTGCAGACATCTCCAGCAAGCCCGACTATCAATGTCCCTATTGACTAGACACTAGCATCCATTTTGTCGAGATCAGCGTGGGACAATCTCAGAGCTGGAGGTACCTTTCAGATCAGCCCCCCGACATGTCCCAAACCCGAGGATTCTGCGCTCTACAAATCTGAACTAGAAGTTTCCCAGAACCCACGACTTTCTGGTATTTGCTGTTTTCAATCAGGTCAGAAATTCCATGGAAACTGTCTCTCTGGTCCCTTCTGTGCCCAGGGTGGGACCAGTCACTGCTGTGGCAGCAGCGCAAAGCCAGAACCTTGTACAGAGAAAGTTTGTTGAACTTTCTCAAACTTCAGAAGGTTTGATACACGTTCAGGGTGGGGTGAAGGCTCTAGCCAGTTGGCCTTACCCAAACAGACTTCTCCATCCCTAGCCTGGAGAGAATCTAGGCTCTATTCCCAGCTCTGCCACAGCCCCTTGGGCAAGTCACCGCCCCTGTGTGCCTCAGTTTCCCCTTCTGTAAAACAGGGATAATGATCCTGGCTCTCCTTTGGGGCCCTGGAGGGAAAGTGCTGTATGAGGGCTAAGGAACCCCCACTCCCTGCCATACTTTTTCATTTTGTCCTGGAGATCACCCCATGCCTCTGCTCCCAAAGAAAACAGGCTGATAGTGGGCAGGGAGGCGGTATACGTTTTCTCCTGAGTTACAGCAGCTTGCCTGGGGTTCAGTGCTGGGCACCCTTAACTCCCAGTCAAGTCAATGGGCTGTTAAGTCCAGGAATCAGCTCAGGATTTGGCCCATTGGGAGTCAAGGGGGCTCTGTGCCCTGAAGGTAACTGCCCCCCAGCACACATGTGCAGGTCAGCGTTCCTGATGTACCCATTTCTGGAAGGACGGCAGGCCAAGCCGCTCCAGCCCCTGGGACAGCAGGCCAGCGTGGTTGGGAGCTCACCTGGCTGTCTAGTCTCCGTTGCGTAGGTCCCCTACACGGGTGCTGCTCGCACACTCGGGGTCCTTGCTTTTGCGGTCTATTTCGCCCCCTTTTATCTTCTTCCTAGTCATGTGACCACGGAAACTAGCCTGGATTTTGGCTGCTGCTGCGTTGGCGTCAGGATCGTCTAGTGGGATATCCAGGATGTCTTCGTCCAGCTTGGTGCAGGCCCCTTCCTGGAACAGAGGCAGAGCCAGAGTCAACGCAACACACACGGGAGGCTGTACACCGCCAGGCTGTGCTACCACAGGGGAGAGGATAGGACGGTCCTGATAGCGGGGGAAGGGGGATAGATCACAGAGAAGAGTATAGGGGGGTCGCATAGGGTTACCATATTTCAACAATCAAAAAAGAGGATGGGAGGAGCCCCGCCCTAGCCCCGCCCCTGTCCTGCCCTAGCCCCGCCCCTCCCACTCCCTCCCACTTCCTGCCCCCTCAGAACCCCCAACCCTCCCCCCCACGCCTTGTCCCCTGACTGCCCCCTCCTGGGACCCCTGCCCCTAACTGCCCCCCAGGACTCCACCCCCTACCTAAGCCTCCCTGCTCCTTGTCCCCTGACTGCCCCCTCCTGAGACCTTCCCCACATCCTAACTGGCCCCCTAGGACTCTACCCCCTACCTGTCCCCTGACTGCCCCAACCCTTATCCACACCCCCACCCCCAGACAGACCCCCGGGACTCCCACGCCCCATCCAACCACTCCCCACCCCCTGACAGCCCC